>NC_030441.2:16797121-16902121 GCF_001660625.3 Ictalurus punctatus | reverse complement strand
ATTTGGGACACGTCTAATTTGGAACGAGTGGAAAGAGCCTTCGGGGAAATGCAACACTCTTACTTACACACAAGTCAGCTAATGAATATTAATGAACAGTGTGTGCGCTGATGAATATTAATGACTAGCGAGTGTGTCCGTGAAAGTGAATATATATATATATTTATATTTATATATATATTTGTTGTTGTTTTATGGACGTTTGCTAATAACCAAGCCCCTGCACAGGCATCTCAGAGCGCGTCGATGCTGACTATCCTGACTTTGTAAGCAGAAAGCAGTAAAAACTTGTTTTCTTTTTATGTAAGATGTTATAAATTTTATTGCACATAGGAAGCTTCACCTAGAGTATGAACAATGTGGATTTTGGCAATCACCGGATATTGAGTAACTCCTCAAAAACATTTACCGTAAAGGATTGTGGGTGTGTGTGTGTGTGTCTGGACGTAGACAAAAGCGTAGGTGTTTGGGTGTGACCTGCAGGCCTATTGTTGTCTGTGTGTGTGTGTGTGTGTGTGTGTGTACATGTGTAAGAAAGTTTTCAATTCCATCACTGCACAGGTGTTCATACAGGTGAGCGGATGGATAACTGTCAAATGCCGATCAAGTATACACCCACACACACACACGCACACACACGCACACACACACACACACTACTGTAGCTAACACGTAATGAACGTCTCAATGTTAATTTTTCATGAATACGTACCCCATCTTTTAATCCAGTGTTATTTCTCGTAGCGTTTTAAACGTAAAAAGTTTTAAAGTTTAATTTCACTACACATTTTTTATTTGAAATCGCTCCTAGTAAATTTACTACTTCAGTTTCACCTCTATGTTCTGTATGATTATAGGTCTTTACAAAAAATTGTTTATATTATTATTTATATAATTGACAAGAAATATCACCAAAAAAAAAAAACAAAACAGAAAGAGTAGTCATGTATTTCTTTTTCTTTCTTTCTTTCTTTCTTTCTTTCTTTCTTTCTTTCTTTCTTTTTTTTTTTTTAAATGTTTGTTTCTATTATTTGCAACATTTTTGATTCCATCTGCAACATCTAAGTTGGTATTGAACACAGTACGCTGCTTGTGAAACATTTTTTTTTTTTAAATTGAGCAATTGCCTTTCAATTTTTTAACTCTTTTATTAACCGCATACAGCTTTTTCTCACTCGCTGGTTCAACTTACTCGTGTTTAAGGACCTAGATCATCTTTAATACCTTGAAAAAAAAATGATTTTACACCACTCAGATCCCTAATGCTCTTTTACAATTAACTTGATCATTTAAAAAAAAAAGTCTCTAAAATAAGCGATGTTCATTGACACCCTCTTCCTACCCGGTCTGAACTGCTGTCGTCTTAAAATGATTTATACTTCCCCCGTCCTAAGGGTCAAAAATCCTTCACTAAACCCCTAAAATAAAGCGGCTTCATTGAATTTTAAACACGGAAACTATTCTTTCATGAAGAAACAACCTGTCAGTAGCAACAAATGTCGTGAATATCTGGGGTTTCCCCTCTTCACAGTTCAGAAAGACTGCATTTAATCAGTGGACTGGTTTTCTCTGCTGTTAAACATAGAGGCGGGTCATTTTTGTTCCTTAAAATGACACGAGGGTCATTAAGAAAGACGTTGTACAATGCATTCATTGTAAGTATAAATTTGTGTGTGTGTGTGTGTTAGGTGGTGATGTCTAGGGGGCGCTGTAGCTGTCTCTGTAACATACCAATGAAAATTTTATATTAAAATAATCAACAGCCTAAACATCCATCCATCCATCTTCTATAGCGCTTATCCTACAGGGTCACGGGGAAACCTGGAGCCTATCCCAGGAGGCATGGGGCACAAGGCGGGGTACACCCTGGACGGGGTGTACAATCCATCGCACGGCACGATCACATACACATTCATACACTACGGACACTTTCGACATGCGAATCAGCCTACCGTGCATGTGGACTGGGGGAGGAAACCGGAGTACCCGGAGGAAACCCCCGCAGCACGGGGAGAACATGCGAGCTCCACACACACAGGGCTGAGACGGGAATCGGACCCCCGACCCTGGAGACGTGAGGCGAACGTGCTAACCACCAAGCCTCCGTTTTTGTAAAATCCACCTCGAAATGAATTGACAAAAAAAAAAAAAAAAGAAAGAGAAAAAAGAACGAGAAAAAAAAAAGCTTCATTCTTAATACCTTGGTTTTCTCATAATGACTGAACACATCATGTCCTGTTCCACGGTACCTTATCTGCGCTAGATTTTTTTTCACATATCATCAGCAAAAAACCACAAGACTTTTTTTCTCTCAGATATTTGATCTTGGGGGCTGTAGGATTCATTCATAATACTCTGTTTATAGAATTTCCCCAGAACTAGAGCTGTGGTTAAACCACATTGTAGATCAGCAAAAAGCTTCCTATATGAAGGTGTGTACTAGTAGAGGAAACTTCATAATGTATGTCAGAAAGGAAGCCGAGAAGACCTGGATGTGATGTTCCACAGCAATAAAAATGTCTCATTAGAGTTAATGTTTTAGCAAGGTTACAGAGCTAACCGCACGTTCTAGACGCACGGGAAATGAAAACTGTTATTGATTCAAATGATTCACTTCAAATGATTCACTTCAAATGATTCACTTCAAATGATTCACTTCAAATGATTCTGCTCCAGCAGTGAGAACGTTTGGGTTAACTGTTTATAGTTAACCCGATGTTTATTTTCGACATCCAATCGGCTCAAACGGTCTCGAAACAACAGTCGATATTGGCAGACAGGATTGGAAAGATCCGTAAAATGCTATCAAAACAAAAATGAAAAGATATACCAGGCTGCCTTTGGGTTTGCTGCGTTTAACACAGTCGTGTGACTCCTCGGGGAACTAATGAGGTTCTTCGAGGAACATCTTCATGCAACATTGATGAAACTTTTGTTGTAGGGTTACAAGAAATAGTTTGCATACTGGTCAAGTCGATAAAGATTAGGAAAAGATGTTTATTAGAGATGTTTTCCCAATGGTCAGCTGTCCAGTTTGGGTGAATCTATACTCACTGTAGCCTCAGATTCATACTCTTAGTGGACTGCAGCGGGTCTTAGTGTTATCTTCTGCGGATGTTGCAGATCCACCTTATGCTCTGACGTGCTGTGCATTCTGTGATGCTTTCCTGCTCGGCTCAGCTGGTTAAAGAGTGGTTATTTGAGTTACCGTGGACTTCCTGTCAGCTCAAAAAGGCCTGGCCAATCTCATTGCAGTTGAGCGTGAAAATCCCAGGAGTTTCTGAAATACTCAACCCTGACGTAAATATCTGTTCAGAGTGAAAGAGGTCACATTTTCTCCCCATTCTGATGTCTGAACATTAGCTGAAGCTGTTGACCTGCATGATTTTATTCGCTGTCCCAGCCGACTGGATAGTTTGAACTTCCCTGCTTCCATTATTTATTTATTTATTTATTTTTTTTAAAAAAGGGCCGACATCACTGATCATCCATCCCGCCATTGTTCTGCTCAGCAAACCATACAGTATTTATTTGCATACATTTACATCTTTCCGACTGAACTTTATGGCTCATCTGTTCAGGCCTTGCTAGCTGCGTTATCTCAGAGACACTGCAGCAACCATGGCTGACTAACAATGCTAATACTGATTCATATGGGTATTCTAGGCATAAAAATGAAACTGGATCATATGAAGAGCTAGAATCTTACAAAGAGTGTGTCCAGTAGAGTAGAGTAACCTTGAACAGCAGCCTGAAGTTGAAGCTTCGACTTTCATCCCTGTTATCTAAATGGACTTCATAGTTGCTCCTTTGGCTGCAGAGTTAGCCCCTTCAGTGCCGAAGTCACCTCGCAGCGATGTGTGTGTGTGTGTGTGTGTGTGTTGTGTTTGCGTATGGAGGGTGTAGAGGGGACGTCGGGCAGACGTTCCTGTCAGTTCAGATCAGCAGATCTCCAGGTGAGCACACGGCTGGGAGAGAAGCGAATCTCCAGGCAGGCCAGCTGCACTGAGAACCTCTAGGACCAAAACCCAACCTCTGCCCCGTCTCTGTAAACGACCGCAGGCCGTATGACTCGCGCTGCCTCGCCGTTCGGCGATGACGAACACAGAGCGAGGTGGGTTTTCTCCAAGCCCTTCTGCAGATCAGAGAAGATTCTCCAATCTGTCTGACAGAAGCAGCGCTTAAAGGAATTGCTTGGCTCTAAATGTAGCCATGACGGTTTTAGTCGATTTAATCCACTTTTTTTTTTTTTTTGGTTCTTTAGACCCAGCTAAAGACAAATCTGTTTGAATTTATTTATTTATTTTTGGTACATTTGTGTTCTATGTATAGTATGTATCTTGTGTATTTGGTATATCTTCTATATAAAGCAACCTTGAGCCTTGGAAAGGTGCTATATTTTTTTTTAAAAAAACAAAAAAAAAAACCTTCTTCGTCTTCTGCGTGTTATTGATGTGTTTCCATGAATATTTGAGACTCTTTTTTTACGACACCTGTTTATCTTAGCTTTCGGGAAGTGATTTGACTGTTTCTGCTTCATACAGGAGCAGAGAGTGTGATGTTCCTGAACTGGTGGTAGTCCATTTGTATTGAAAACCTGCCACGCCACGACGCTGGCTGTGTGTAACTTAAATCACGCGTTTACATGGATGTGCTTTTTCTTACCGGTTACTCTCTAGTAACACCTCACTAAGGGACTTGAACTGCAGACACTTAAAAACACGTGTGACTTATGGAAGGAGTCTCCAGTGTCAGTGCTTTCCAGACGTTTTCAGACATCTTCAGGTCAGAGAAGGTTACGCTTTGTTGTTTCTCAGTTACGTGACAAGCTGCTTTTTTGTGTGGCTTTTTTACATCGAAAGAGAGAGAGAGAGAGAGAGAGAGAGAGAGAGAACGACTGTTTATAGCTGCTATAACATGACTGATGACAGGAACTAACTCGTAGCATTGGAAAATTGCTGTGGTATAAGAAGAATAAAACACTGTGGGACAAATAACCCACTTCAGGGGTAATAAAGTGGAATAAATTCACAACACCGTGTCGCTGATCGTTTTCCTTTAATAGCACATCCTGAAGTCGTGCCCCATGTGAAGCGACGTTTTACTACAACTTCAATTATTTAAAAAGCACATGTCGGTGAAATGAATAGAAACTTCACACGGAACATTTCTCAAATCAGTATAAACTAACTTGCCAGAAATTGTTATCATTTTATTTTTTTTCACGTTTTTTATTATGATTTTTTAAAAAAAATTTTCAAATAAATGATTTTTGGACTTCTTATGAATGTGTTCTGAAAGCCTGAAAGTCTGAAAGTTCAGTGAACTGTTCGATCTGATTTATAATGTTGTGGTATAATAATAATAATAATAATAATAATAATAATAATAATAATAATAATTTGATTGTGCTTGGTCTAAGAATATCAGCCTGAGAATTTTTTCCCTGTGCAGCAGTTAAACGACTCCACGAATCATTAATGAGGGGAAATCAGCAGTCACATAAGTCGAGAGTAAGTTTTAAGTGAAACCTCAAGCTACCTCGTGACTAAATGATTAATGAAGCCTTTATCGACAGCGTTACTTGACTGTCGCATGAGGAAACTGCGGCACTCTTGTGTGTGAATCATTTCCGTCATGTTTTACTTAACAGTAAATAACCTCGTTATCCGCTCTACCATCTCTACCGACCTCCGGCTCAGAGTTCTGTCCTTCCAGCGATAACCGACTGACCAAACTCGCATGGTCCTTGATCCAAATCAACCTATAAATAATATACTATTTTGTCAGATTTAAATGTATCACGGTCTGCAGTGATTAGGGTCTCATTGAGTCCGTATGCCCAGTCCTCTTTGTGTACACGGCAAAAAAAACGTAACATCTCAACGAGCGAGAACGTCTTCAGTATATGCGAAATCTATTGAATATTTCTCATCGTGAGATCATTATAAACCTAATATAAGAACATCCAAGAATTTCAAGCTTGAAATAGTCTTATTATACGGGCAAACGCTGGAAAGACGTCAAATTACCGGCCAGTTTGTTTCGAGATGCATACACGATGAATTAATCGCCATAAAAAATTTCTTTTGAGGATTTTGAGGGTTTGCCCTTCCTGTGACATAACATCTCTAGTCATGGTAAATTTTAGGAAGCTCAGATTTCGATATAACGGTTACGTAACCACAAATGACAAAGCATAGTGCTGGATCTGATGCCGAGCAGGAGAGCTGTGACGTCCGTCATCGTCTGTTGAAACCGTGCAGTAGTACTGTGGTAATGGTAGCCTAGTGTTAGTCCGCTTGATCGGTTTCCTTCCTGACGAATCATGCGGTGTGATTTAGAACGTTCCAGCCAACAGACACACATCTGATTTTCAAAAGGTTCAAGAAGGGAAACTGTAACAAATGAATATCAGACAATGCAATGTATAGTACTGCGCAAAAGTCCTAGTCACTCGAAAGCAAAGATGTCTTCAAAACGTTTTGTACATTACAAAAAGAAAAAAACTACTATAGAGAGCAATAGGACGTGATCAATTAAAGAGTAGATGTTTAACATCTTTGCCTCTTTGTTTAAAATCGAGCCCTTTGCTTTTCCAAAATGAATCAGTAGTCTCAAGTACACTTGGTGAAGTTTTATAAGGAAATCAGCTGATAAGTTTTTCTGAGTATCGTGAAAAACCTGCCACAGTTCTACTGGAAACTTTGACGGTCTTTGGCTTTGAGACTTGTTTCCATTTTTGTTCTTTTTTTTTTTTTTTTTTGCAGGTAAAACCCATCAACCCATTCGTCATGAGCTTTGTCTAAAAAGTGGTCTGTTACATAAAACGTTACTTTCGTTATTGACATGCGCAAATGTCTATCTGTAAAAAGTCATTTCCGTTTTTTTTTTTTTTTTAAAAATAACGCTTTGTAAATATCAAGATCGCTCCTTGTACAGATCCGATAACGTTTATTAACATCGATCTTAATAATGAGATGACACTTCTATTTAAAACAAAAGCTCTAAGTCGAAACGCTTAAGACTTTTGCACGGTATAGTATACAAATAAATAAATATAGTACGTATCATATTAGTGCTAGAACAGATAATAACAATAGAACAAAAGCGTGTCTGAAAATTCCGAAACCGACGGGTATACGTTGAGCGAATACTATATGTTGATCCGAACATCCTGAAAAACTTGATGCAGCGGCTGGGAAACTGTCTGGGCTGAGCATGTGAAGCGGTGTCCACCAACCCTGTTCCTGTAGATCTACGCTACCTTCCTGAAGACGTTAGCTCCAGCCATAATCGTTCCCACCTGACCGTGACACGTTGATAAGTTTCGGTAAGTACGCGGTTCGGGACGCAGCCCACGGCTTCGGGCGGTCGTCTGTTCGCACGTACAGCCCGACAAATAATTAACCGCACTCGAAGCTTCCGTAAAATTCGAAATGAAAAACACCCGGAACCTTATACGGTCCCATAGCGAAGACCGACTGTACGTCGATGCGTGAAGTTCTGTAGGGAACGTCGGACGGCGTGGCGCGGGGACGTGACGACGTCTATAACGTCGTCGTCGTGTTGTCCGATAAGGTGTGAAACACGGACGGAGCGTTCTAAAAGCGACCCGTGTGAACACCTTAATCAGAATATCGTCTTATTCAGAATAAGGTCGACGATCCCGTGTAAGCGTAGAGGACATGACGGGTAATTGACGTGACGGGATTACCAAACTGGCCCAGTTTTAAAAATACTCTCACTAAGCCGCTAAGTTCTTGTTTTAATCAGAATTAAAAGTTCAAACATGTCAAAAAAGTGGCACTGGATGCAGTGTGTCTATGATCTAGACAGGGAAAGAGGATCATTTTTATTAGGTAGCGAATAATGAAAATATTTGAGAACCCAGCGGAGGAAAAGAAGGAAGTGTTTCCCTTTTCTGAATTCCCATGTACTGGGGGGTCATTTCAGGTTGTTTGTGTGGATTTTGTGACGTTGTTGAGCTGGAAGTTGAACAAAGAATAGTTTATTTTGGTTTATTTTCAATCAGTCCTGCTTGTTTTTTATTTATTTATTTTTTTTATTTCTGATGAGTTGTTTAAGACCATGCAGTCGCAGTCAGTTTTCTCCCCGAAAGTCAGACGAAGGACTCTCAGGACGGGTCAGGACCGTAGACGTTCAGTAAACACCAGGCAGCCGGGTGTTTTCTCTAGCTGTATAAACGTCTGGATGCGGGGTTGGGGTTGTATGTAGTCGTGACAGAAGCACATCCTAAAACAAGCCTGAACTGAACATGACTGAGTACTGCTTTGCAAAAACACACACACACACACACACACACACACATCAATCTGTCACACTCTGATCACCGTAACATAAACCTATCAACTGCCAATTAGTCGAGCTGGAGCCTGCGTTCAGCGCACACGAGGAACACGATGACTGATTTATGTGTGTCTTTCAACATGCACATGGGAATACACACACACACACACATATACACAAACATGGACTCGACTTGCGTGTGAATTGGATTAAAGTGAGGAAGACTTGCACAGCATCGGCCTCGCTCTCACTTCCCGGTGACCGCCATGATCCAGTGGCAAGACCGAGTCAAGACGACTGAAGATGGCCCCCGGGCGCAGTGACTCACACACCCATTCACACACCCATTCACACACCCATTCACACACCCATTCACACACCCATTCATACACTTTGGACTGGAGGAGGAAACCGGAGTACCCGGAGGAAACCCCCGCAGCACGGGGAGAACATGCGAACTCCACACACACAGGACCACGGCGGGAATCTGACCCCCGACCCTGGAGGTGTGAGGCGAACGTGCTAACCGCTAAGCACACACACACACACACACACAAATGCAGACACGTGCACGCACACACACACACACATCCTTCTTTTACTCGACTTCTCTTTTTATTCGACAAACATAGGCGCACACACACACACACACACACACACATCCACACATCCACACATCCACACACAAACAAGCATCTTCTTCTTTTTGTCTTCATATTCCTAAACCCACACACATATATAAACACACACACAAGGAGCTTCTGCTTTGTCTTCATATTCGTACACACACACACACACACACACACACACACACACACACACACACACACACACACGTGACATGTTTACTATTCAAATTTTCCATAAGCTTGTACAGTGTTGTGCTCATGTTTAAGTGTGTGTGTGTGTGTGTGTGTGTGTGTGTGTGTACGGAGCCTCCCTGCCTGCAGGCCTGTGCTGTGTGAGCTGTCACACACCTGCAGTCGAACAGCAGCTCGAGCCCTGAGGGAGAGTCGGAGTGAAATCGAGGCGTTTTCTGGTTTATGATAATCGTCACGTCGAGCCTGAGAAATGACACGCAAATGACCACGTTTCTTGGAATGGCTTGTTTTTCCTTTCTACCCCTCCTGTGTGTGTGTGTGTGTGTGTGTGTGTGTGTGTGTGTGTTAGTGCTTTTCACTCTCCCCTGTTGTACACGTTTATCCTCCCTTTGTATCTGCTTTCTCTCATCCTTTCTCATCCTTTCGCAATTTTCCCAACAACCTTTACTTTATTAAAGAACAACACGACACGATACTTATTATCCATTTATTGTTACATTTGATATTGTCCGCAAAACCACTAACAACTTTTTTCTAACAACTCTCTTTATAAGAAGTTCATAAGACGGAAATCAGAGCTCGTCATGTTACCGAGAAAAAGCTACAGCTTTACAAACGACTGTTCTAAAGCGCCGACGCCGGAGACTCCTTCCGTCATATGAACGATTACACAGCGCCTCGTCACACACAGCGCCCCCGTACAAGTCTCAGTGAACGAGCTGCTACTACAGAAACCGATAAATGCTTTCATATAAGCTGGCACGCTTGTCAGAGCTGCTCTTATAGAAACGTAATCGCGGTCGTTGAACGCTCGAATCTGATTGGTCAGGAGGTGTTGATGAGATTTTCCATGACGGCAGGCCTGACAGTACTTCCGGCTCTGGCTCAAATCCTACGTTTAGAGATTAACGCGCTCGTTCTAATCACGTTACTGTTTCTAGTTCACGTTTATTACACCTTTATGGAAGGAGTCTCCGCCTTCTGTTGATGAAGGAACGATCGACGTTTATAGCTGCTGTAACGTACGCGATAACAGGAACGGACTTGTTTTGTAGATGTTTCGTGACGGGAAATGTTTCTATTTGAAAATTGCTGTGGTATAAAAGCAAAAATAGATAAGAAAAAAATCACTACCGCACAAGATGTACAAGCGGCAGGTTAGTCACGCCTACTCCTTATTTAATCAACACCTTGACCAATCAGAACGGGGCTGCAGGCAGTAACTGGACTACTACAGTGTGACTTATACAGAAGGTGGAGCTGATAAATTAGTTTAGATACAAGATATATAACCTAGCAGTAATGCTAGTAAGGTTAGCTAGTTAGTTAGTTAGTTAGAGTTATATAGCGCTTTTCTAGACACTCAAAATGCTTTATCTTGTATTGGGGGGGGATCTCCTCATCAGCGTCCACCTGGATGATGCACAGCAGACCTAGTGTGCCAGAACACACACCACACACCGGATATTAATGGAGAGGAGAGTGTGATGTAGCCAATTCAGAGATGGCTATTATTAGGGGGCCGTGATAGAGAAGAGCCAATGGGGGAATTTGGAAAGGACACCAGGGTTACACCCCTACCTCTTTACGATACGTGTCCTGGGATTTTTAATGACCACAACGCGTCAGGACCTCGGTTTAACTTCTCATCGGAAAGACGGTGTCGTTTTATGTAGTGACGCTCCCTACGAAACCGGCACGTCGTTGTAAATTTACAGCTACAGTCTCCAGATTTCCGTGTTTAGGCAAAATAAATAAATAAATAAATCTAAGGATAATTCTGCTGCGATTTTTTACCTCTAATCCCAAAGCGGAGTACAGACTCGGCAGCTGCTGCTCGGGTTGTTGTTGTGGAAGTCTGCGAGCCCCCTCTGGGAGCGAGGGTTTCACACGAGGACAAACACAGCCACCATAACCTCACACAACACGCCCGTACTGCCATCCAACGCAAAACAGAGCGCGCTAGAAACAGAGAGAGAGAGAGAGAAGGTGGAGAAGTGCCACTTTTATTTTCAGGAAGGAAACACATCTGTGGAACAGTAACCAGTAACAGACGAAAAAGCGGAATCCGTGTCGGGAACTGTTAAAGATAGACACCCAGCGTTCCTCAAACACACACACACACACACACACACACACACACACCACACACACGCACGCATACACACACACCCTTTTGGGCCACTTCCCTACAGTTTCCAGCGACACACTCTGTAATAAAGCGGGGTGCGTTCGTGAATAAATAAATGTCTACACACGAAAAGAATGAATGTGCATTCTGCATCTCCGCAGCTGGATTAAATGCACTGCCGGACAGCGTGTTTACACATCTGTGGACTTCTCTGAACAACAAACACAGTGAAACAACACAAACGCCTTTCAGAAATGCCCTCTAATGCGCCACACCTCGCCACACAACTATATACAAAATTCTGAACCACATGATACTTCATGGCAACCGTATGACCCTACCAAGGTTTACTGTGGTATTTTATGACTTTCATATTTAATAATACAGTATATGACACTGTTGTGGTTTTCCTGTGGTCTTTTATAGTAGTGCTTGTGTTCCTTTTATTTCTACTTGCTTGCATGATGGTAATTATATTTATTTACGTATTTAACATGATAACTATTTTTTTGTATAAATGACACAGTATTATTACCACAGTACTCTGTTCTGATTGGTCAGAAGGTGTTGATTAATTTTCTATAACAGCAGATCAGACATTATATATATATATATATATATATATATATATATATATATATATATATATATATATATATATATATATATTAACGTGTGCATTTCCAATAGTTTCTATAGTAACAACTCGTAACAACTAGTAGTTGTAGTGAAGTAGTAGTAGTATTAGTAGTAGAAGTAGAAATAGAAGTAATATTAGTAGTATAAGTAGAAGTAATAGTAATAGTAATAGTAGTAATAGTAGTAGTAGTAGTAGAAGTAGTAGTAATAGTAATAGAAGTAGTAGTAGTAGTAGAGTAGTAGTAAAAGTAGTAGTAGTAGTTGTAGCAGAAGTAATAGTAATAGTAATAGTAATAGTAGTAATAGTAGTAGTAGTAGTAGAAGTAGTAGTAGTAGTATAAGTAATAGTAGTAGTAGTATAAGTAATAGTAGTAATAGTAGTAGAAATAGTAGTAATAGTAATAGTAATAGTAGTAGTAGTAGTAGAAGTAGTAGTAGTAGTATAAGTAATAGTAGTAGTAGTATAAGTAATAGTAATAGTAGTAATAGTAGTAGTAGTAGAAGCATTAGTAATAGTAATAGTAATAGTAATAGTAGTAGTAGTAGTAGAAGAATTAGTAATAGTAATAGTAATAGTAGTAGTAGTAGTAGAAGTAGTAGTAGTAGTATAAGTAGAAGTAATAGTAGTAGTAGTAGTAGTAGAAGCATTAGTAATAGTAATAGTAGTAGTAGTAGTAGTAGTAGAAGTAGTAGTAGTAGTATTAGTAGTAGTAGTAGTAGTAGTAGTAGTAGAAGTAGTAGTAGTAGTAGTAGTATAAGTAGAAGTAATAGTAGTAGTAGTAGTAGAAGTAGTAGTAGTAGTAGTAGTATAAGTAGAAGTAATAGTAGTAGTAGTAGTAGAAGTAGTAGTAGTAGTAGTAGTATAAGTAGAAGTAATAGTAGTAGTAGTAGTAGTAGAAGCATTAGTAATAGTAATAGTAGTAGTAGTAGTAGTAGAAGTAGTAGTAGTAGTATAAGTAGAAGTAATAGTAGTAGTAGTAGTAGTGGTAATAGTATTAGTATTAGTAGTAATAGTAGTAGTAGTAGAAGTAGTAGTAATAGTAATATTAATAGTAGTAGTAGTAGTAGTAGAAGTAGTAGTAATAGTAATAGTAATAGTAATAGTAGTAATAGTAGTAGTAGTAGTAGAAGCAGTATTAGTAGTAGTAGTAGAAGAAGTAGAAGTAGTATTTGTAGTAGTAGTAGTAGTAGTAGTGGTAGTAATAGTAGTAGTAGTAGTAGTAGTAGTAGTAGTAGTAGTAGTAGTGGTAGTAATAGTAGTAGTAGTAGTAGTAGTAGTAGTAGTAGTAGTAGTAGTAGTAGTAGTAGAAGCAGTATTAGTAGTAGTAGTAGAAGAAGTAGAAGTAGTATTTGTAGTAGTAGTAGTAGTAGTAGTGGTAGTAATAGTAGTAGTAGTAGTAGTAGTAGAAGAAGTAGAAGTAGTACTTGTAGTAGAAGTAATAGTAGTAGTAGTAATAAATCTATGACAGATATACCAGAGTAACCAGGGTGTGAATGATTCCATCCTTATCGTTATTATAAATCTTTTCAACACTGAGAAATTTACCTTGCAACAATATCTCATTTATTTTCTGAAAATCAAGTTTTTTTTTTGCTCTTAAATGAGTAACAGTGTTGAAAGTAACACGGTTGAGGTTTTTTTTTTTTTTTTTTTAGCATGGTATCAGCAAATACACAGAGAAGTGGTTTGCAAACCATAGTTTCCTTTTGAACTAAAAAAAAAAACTCCCTATGTGCTTGTATGTTTCATATAAACAACATGAAAAAAACGCTGTCATGGTCTGCATGTGTATCTCTCAGCGTTTGTTGTTACTGCTACACTTACATCACCTAACACAATTAGACTCTTAAATGCCTCTTATCTGATGCCCTGCAGTTACAGTCTAGTCGCGTTTTATGGCCATGACACTGATAACAGCTCTTTAATCGGTGCTTAGAAAGAGAAAGAGAAAGAAAGAGAGAGAGAGAGAGAGAGAGAGAGAGAGACATGATGAGAGCTGGAGTGAAAATAACTTTAATCTAGCATAAGGCCCGACAGCGGAGCAGCCGATAAGATAAACACGCCCTGCCAGACAATGTTGGTGTTGTACTGTAAGTCACCCGGACCAGACAGGTGTAGTTATGGCTGGATGTCTCATACGCTGTCTGGACTGGTCTAGTTGGTGTCAGACAGACTTTCAGTAAAACAAAAACATCAAAAAAAAAAAAAAAAAACAACAACCCAAAACAAACCCACATTGACACGCAGACAGTAGTGTTTAACACAGCGTGCACAGCAGCGCTTATTAGTTCAGATCTGCTTCCTCCTCCACACACAGTTCTGTATATCACAGCAGCTACACCTGTGAACATTTCACACGTCAACACATTTTTCACATGCAGTGCGTTTACTTTTATTTTCACACATCAATTCGTCCACATAGGGGGCACGGTGGCTTAGTGGTTAGCGCGTTTTGTCTCACACCCCCATGGTTGGGGGGCTCGATTCCTGACTCTGCCCTCTGTGTGTAGAGGTTGCATGTTCTCCCCATGCTTCGGGGGTTTCCTCTGGGTGGTCTGGTTTTCTACCCCTAGTCCAAAGACATGTTTTCTAGACTGATTGGCATTTCCAAACTGTCTGTAGTGTGTGAATGTGTGTGAGATTGTGCCCCGTGATGGGTCGGAACCTCATCCAGGGCCTTGTGCCCCGAGTCCCCTCGGATAGGCTCCAATTTCACAGCATAACATGTTCAAGTGCACCTAATCATGGCATTTAATCATGTTTTCTCACATGTAGGGACATCCTAGAGGGCGCTTCATGACATTTTCTCACAAGTAGGGGCATTCTAGTGGGCACATCCTGATGTTTTCTCACAGGTAGGAGCACTTAGAGGGCACTTTATGATGTTTTCTCACATTTAGGAACACTCAGAGGGCACTTCATGATGTTTTCTCACACGTGGGAACACCTAGAGGGCATTTAATCATGTTTTCTCACAAGTAGGAGCACCTAGCGGGCACATCGCTATGTTGTCTCATACATAGAAGCACCTAAAGGGTACCGCATCACATATTCTCCCCTGTAAGGGAACCCTAGATGTTTTCTAGCATGTAGGGGAGCCTATAGGGCACGGCATCACATATTCTCAACCGAAAGAGGAGCCATTAGGGAATATTATCACAATTTGGCCACTAATATAAGGACAACCTAGATGGCAATTAATGACATATTATCTACAGTATGTGCACCCTAGAGGGCAGTTTCACTGCGTTTTCTCCACCATGAGGGCATTGGGGGCAGTCTCATGTTGGCCAGTGATGCAATTAATGCCATTTTACTATAGGGCTATTCAATCTGAGATTCATCTACTACACTGACTGAAATCTTGATATTGAAATTGAAATTTATTTAAAAACCAGTCGGCCTATTAGGCAAATTTCCCGCAAGTACAATTTGATTTCAAATCCATCTCCATTGATCTAAGGGTACGCTTACACGACAACCATGTACTAAAAACAGAAACGTTTTTCCTCTCGCATACACACGACAACGTCGTCAAAAACGACCGGATCTGCGAAAACGACAAAAACACTGCATTGTGCACGCCGGGCCAGTAGTTGGCGATGTCACTATGTAAAGAAACACTACGCACCTGCCCACATAAGCATTCACGCCAACGCGTCCACCATATCGATCCGGGCGAGACCACCCTGTAAACAGATACAAGTAAACGGTGGAGCTGTGGGTTTTCTGGATAAGAAGCGCAGTAACGTTTACATTTCTCAAACGATTTCACTGGTTTGTGATCTACATGGAGAACCAAAAAAAAAAAAGTTCTGTCTCCAGTTACTTACAATCGCAATCGTTAGACTTGGAAAGTTATTCATGGTCATAAGGAATTGTGAAAACGCTCTCTTGTCAAGCATAGATTTGGCTTATTGTTCTTAGTTAATAAACGCTGAGACGTCCCTAATGTAATTAATAACGTGACGTGCATGGAATGTGCATAAAGCTTTTTTTCATTGTGGAAATGGAATTTTTTCTGTCCTCAACCCCATCTTTTAGCTTTTCTTGTGCTCCAGGTCAGCGTTCTGTTAAAAAAAACTCGTTCATTTATAAATACTGGGGGGAAAAAAATCCAAATAATGCGTGTTTAATTACTCATAATTGACCGTCGTCGTAGCAAAATGGAACAAAGCTGGCAAATGCAAATCGAATAGCGAGACGCTGGTAGCGAGTGCGTCTGCTTTCTGTGTCTTATTAGCAATAAAAGGATTCAGATTTACTCCAGAACAGACCATTACGAAGCTAACGATAAGGTTTTGAATATACCCGGCCGGCGTAGATGCGGGTTAATAATGTGGCGTGTGTAAGAAACGTGTCTCCGCGGGTCGTAGTAGCGCCGCAGTAAATCTACACTTTGCTGGAGAAGCGTCAATCAACTCAAAATTCCCGAGCAGCACAAACGCAGTCCTGTCGTCTTGAAGTACTCGCGCGCACGCCTATGGACTGGACACGTAATACGCGTACACGTGACGTCATCGTTTTCACAGATTCTCGTTTTTTTGTACGTTTAGACGGAGACGATAACCGCATCGTTTTCAAAAGTTTGCGTTTTCAGGCCCCGAAACACCGTCGTCGTGTAAACGAACAGCCAAACCGCATAAAAGTTCCGTTTTTAGTTGAAACCGTTGCCGTGGAAACTGTCCCTAAGATATCTAAGTGTGTGTGTGTGTGTGTGTGTGTGTGTGTGTGTGTGAACACATTTAGACCACAGTAGATATAAGCAATGAATGACTCTGTGTGTGTGTGTGTGTGTGTGTGTGTGTGTGTGTGTGTGTGTGTGTGTGTGTGAACACATTTAGACCACAGTAGATATAAGCAATGAATGACTCTGTGTGTGTGTGTGTGTGTGTGTGTGTGTGTGTGTGTGTGAGTGAGACACTCAATGCTAACCCCTAATTACATGTGTCTGCCAGAACATACAAAAGCCCATTTCAGGACAACAATCTCAGTTGTGCAGCCTACACACACACACACACACACACACACACACACACACACACACTGTCTCTTTTGGTGTTTCTAATGTAATGTAATGTAAAACTATTATGTGCGTTTCTGCCATATTTGCTGAAAACCTCATCATATGATTGAAAAGAGAGACCGAGAGAGAGAGAGAAACACATCCACAATCACATGGAAGTGTCTCTTGAGTCCTTCCCTACTCCCTTATTGCAAAACCCTCCTGACCGCGTCCTGACATCGCTGTTCCCTCCTGCACTGTCGATCAGAACTACACCCAACATTTGAAATCCTGCTTGTGGTTTGAGAGCTGTTTCAGTGCCACCCATGCGGCCGTAAAGGAGAAGAGAGACGCTGAACAAAGAGGAACTGTGCACACCGAGAGTTTCTGAGGTTGCCTGTATCTGAGGAATGCACGGACACTGACGGCACTTCGGTCAGCTGTTCCTAGATCATCTCGATCTGAGCCGGGACCGATTTTATTCGTATACCTACAGACATTCAGACAGGGTGTGCGCGCCTTCAGATTGCATGATCTATGATCTAGATCAGTGTTCACCAACCCTGTTCCTGGAGATCTACAGTACCTTCCTGAAGACTTTAGCTCCAACCATAATCGTGCCCACCTGACCATCTAATCGCTGCTTTAAGAAGTTCTTGACCGACTGAAACAGGTTTTGGTTGGAGATGAAACCTGCAGGAAGGTACAGTAGATCTCCAGGAACAGGGTTCTGATCATAGCTCCGTCTGAAGCCGGATCTGATCTTGGATCAGTTTTATCTGAATACCAACAAACATCTCGATAGTACGTGCTTTTAGGCGAGCGTTCTCTAGATCAGACGTCAACACTCGGGAGGCTTTTTCTTTAGTGTGCATTTGGATGAGATGGATCAGTTGGAACTGAGTTGGATGAATTGTTCCTAGATCAACACTCGATTGAGGATCAGATATATTCTGATATTTATAAAGCGTTCGCACGTGGGCGAGCTGTTCCTAGATCGGTGTCTATTAATATAACACATATAATAATTTGGACATGGAGTCGGATGAGCTGTTTCCAGATTACTATAACGATAAGGCCGGATGTGGTCACTTCAGCATAAGCAGCCTGGTGTTTGATCTAGTCTGATCTAAGAACAGTTCAAACTGTTATGAAGTCTTAGACAGAGCATGTGAAGCTTAGCGAGCTGTTCCTAGATCAGCCTCATTCGGTTATGATGACACGAATGTGATAATAGGGTAGTGAGAGTGTAACATACAGACTGTCTCAGTCACGCTAATCATCACTGAGTATTTGCGTCTGTCTATGAATGCCACCCTGAAATAACACAAGAGGGTCTCACGCTCATTATAGAACAGAAGAGCAACGTGCACCTCCTTCCTGATTTACTTTAATCACATTTAAACCTGACCTGTTGACTGGAAAACAAATTTCCCACACTCATTACACACACAATTCACCTGAATGCCAGCTCCACAGCTCCCCCTAGGAGTCACAGTCTGGCATTACAGCAGCACCACTTCTCAACGTCTATCCCAACCTTTCTCCTAAACTCAACAATATTCTGTTTATGAGAGCCAAAAGTGAATTCTCGGGTTTCCGGCATTCGCTCTGATGGTTCCCCACTTCAGTGTGTGTTGTAAAGATGACAGTCAGATCTGAACAGGCAACACTCATCCCAGGCTGTTCACTTTGACTCATCTCATTTCGTAGTTGTCCATTCATTTCTGGTTATAGCAATGCAATACATTGTGGCAAATTTACTGACTGTTACGTGGTGTTATTGCATCTTTATTGTGCATAGAAGATATCTGTGCTGATATGAATGCATTCTTGTTTGTGTGTATGTGTGTGGGGGGGGGGGTGGGATGATATCTGTCTGGGAGAAAATCTGCTTTTTTTAATGTAAAAAAAAAAAAGAGAGAGAAATGGTTACTGAGGTTAGAGTTGGGGTTAGATTTCGGTTAAATATAGTATTAATTAGCTTCATTAATAATTATGTCAATAGTCCTCACATAGATAAACATATGTATCGCTTTACAAGCGATGAATATTAAATATATGAAAATCATACCGTGGAAATCCATAAAGCGCCCTTCGTTTGCTCTTTGAACTTTGAAATGAGTAAAGTTCCAAGAAATTAGTATGTTGACTTGTTTCCCCCCCTTTTATAAAAATTCTCTCTCTCTCACACACACACACACACACACGCACACACATACACACATTCACAGCGCTGTGGTTTGTGGTCTTCTGTATATATGCCTACACTGACCTTCTTTGGAAATGGGAGTTTGGTTCAAGAGGGTTTGTACGTCCAATAAAAAATAAGCGTACGCTCGCTGATAGGAAGAAAAACGCAATTCTGAAGAAAGGCATTCCTGCTTCAACTTTATCACACCACGAGATACTTTCTCTCTCTGTTTTGCTCAGAAACCATGCTAGCCAGTGCTGTGAGAAAGATCAAACCCAAACTGAATATCTAGCGCTGATATTTAGCCTTTGACTAGTAATGAGAGGAAATGCTACATGAATCAGACTTTGTGGGTTTTAATGGAGACTTCGAATTTACTTTAAAAACTCCTTTGGACTTTTTGTTTGTTTGTTTTTTGTTTTTGATGAAAAAGACTTAAAGTAATGCTCCTTTCCTTCCTTCCTAGCATTTGCTTTTCTAAAGCTCACATTTGCTGGAAAATCACTCACAGTCGGATAATATGTTGTGACATGAAAATAAAATGGGGGGAGAAAAAACCCCCCACTTCTTTTAGCATAGCTAGCTAACATTTGCAAAGAAAGAAAAAAAAAACTGAAAGATTATAAAGCTAGCTAACTTAGCTAAGAGTTCTTCAAACAATGTGAGATAACGTTAGCTAATGAAATGTGAGGTATTGTTAGCTAATGTTTGCGGAGAAACTAGACTAGCTGAGCTAGCAACTAGTTAACATTGGGGTTTGTTTTTTTTTTGCACTTTGCTAGGCAATACAAGCAAGCATGCTGATGTTTATGCTAATATAGTTGTTTTTCTGCAAGTACAAAGGAAGCAAAAATTCTAAATATACTGTAACCTTGTAAATGACACACGTAAGTTTAGTCTGGCTAAAACACTGGCTTTTCCCCCCCGAGTATGACTGAGTCACCATGAATGAATATCGCCACTGAATAGCTTCATCTAGCTAACAAACGTGTTGCTAAAGAAAACTAGCAAGTGAAGGTTTACAGGGAGAATTATGCAAAGGGAAAAAACTAAAAAAGTATTTATTCCTCGAACAATGCTAAGCTGCTAATCTAATGTATGTTTGCTAAACATAACGTTGACTGAAGTGTTTTTCCAGAGCATCTCTCCAGTGGGGATAAATCACCTCAAACTCGTACTATTTTAGCCCACAATATACTGTGACTGACATTCGTTAAATAAATGTTCTCTGGTTAAAAAGGCCTCTTTTCCAATAAGACTGAGTCATCAGCCTTGAGAAACTCAGCTGACTCATTAGCCTTGACGAACTTGTTAAAGGCAGCAAGCTATCAAAGCTAGACAATTGTTCGCAGAGAAAATTGGCAAACTAGCAAGCTAACTGGATTAGCTAATGAGTCTTCGAGTAATGCTATGCGGTACAGGCCAGTAAGCTAACGGTCACAGAGGAGACGTCACACTATACTGCTTTTTTTCTTTTTTTTCCAGCCAAGTAAGTGTTTCTGCAAAGCTGAGCTGAATCCAACACTAGAGTGGCACACAAATATGACAAGTCTTATTAATTAAGTAAGTTAATCACGTACGATTTTCGCCTCATTTGCTGAAATGAACTTATCGGCATAGCTAGTCGCCGCCGGAATGCCGAGATGAGACTGAGATGTTTTAAAAACAAACAAAAATGACATATTGTTGCTTGAGGTGGGTTCACACTTCTTTTTTATTTATTTATTTATTTATTTGGGGAAAGATTAAATACATCTGGTCTTAAACTTATTGCTGATCAATTTTTTTTTCCTTCTTTACAAAGACTTAGAAGGCTGAAGAATGGACTCAAGCAGTTTGCTAGATCTCTTGATTGTGCAGCTATGGTTTCACCTCCTACACATTCAAAAGCATTTTGATTGCACAGCTGATGAGGAGGTTTTTGTCCGAAACACCCTCATTCTCTGGAAACTCAAGACTGTACTAGACTGCAGTTTTTCCAGACGCTTTATGCATGTATGAAACAGATAGTGAGTGAGTGTGTGTGTGTGTGTGTGTGTGTGTGTGTGTGTGTGTGTGTGTGTGTGTGTGTGTGCGTACGTGCGTGTGTGTGTGTGCCCCCTTTAGTGCAATACCCTCAGCAGAGTCCTGACAGACTGCATCACTACTCCACTTGACACCAATCTTCAAGTCTTTATCTCCTGACAGATCTTCTCTGTCTGTCCAACAGCGTGAGAACGAGACTCCGTGTAGGTGGCCCTTTCCGGCATCTGACAGAACATTTCACTGACTGACTGCTCTGACCGTCAATCCAGATCGACCTCAGTGATGTTTATCCACAGCGTTAAATGGAGCTTTCTAGGTATTGTTATTGTTCCTGATTCTTATGACTGTGTCTAGACACATCTGTAACAGTCTTCAATCTTCACTCATCTCCACACCGTCACTTCATTTCACATAGCCAAGATCATAAGACTATTCACACCAGAGCAGAGCTGAATCCCCGAATCCGATCAGTAGTCAGGCGGTGTTGATTAATTTTCTATAACAGCGTTTTTTTTGTTTTTTTTATAGTACAGTAGTGATTCAGAGGTTTCCTGTATATTAATGCGCTCGTTCTAGTAGACCTACGTGATCGTTTCTATAGTAACAGCCCGTGTGATGTTATTTAACAAAGAAAAAAAAAAAAAAGGTGCAGTCATCGATGCGAGGAAGTTTCCTTTCAGGAGATGTTTATTTAACATTTATGGAAAGAGTCGCCAGAGTCAGCGCTTTGTAACAGTCAGTAGTGTTTTCCGGGTTACTGACAACGTGACGAGCTGCTTTTATTGTCTTATGAACTTCTAGCGATAAAAGAGAAACTGGTCAGGACGGCTGTTTATAGCTGCTTTAAAGTAAGCGATAATAGGAAGCTAACTTGTCTTTTGGACATTCCACAACATTAAATGCAACTATAAATGGATAAAAGGTACAACCCCAATTCCGAAAAAAGTTGGGACGGTATGGAAAATGCTAATAACAACAGGGAGGAATGATTTGTAAATGTCCTTTGACTTGTATTTAAACAAAAATTGCATAAAGACGAGGCATTCGATGTTTTACATAATCAACTGCATAGCTGGCCGTTGCCAAAATAAAAGCAACGAAGGCCCTGTACAGTTGTGCAGCCGAAGGAATGCTTAATGGATGAATGGTGGGAAAATTCCACTTGCTAAATTTAACCAACTGGTGTCTTCACTCAGCGTCCAAATGATTAATAAGTGTTATTCAAAGAGAAGGTGATGCTACACCGCGGTAAACAGTCGACTGTCCCGACTTTTTTTGGAGTGTGTTGCAGTCATCAGATTTGAAATGAGTGTATATTTTCAAAAACAAATTCAGTTCACAAATTAAAACATCAAATAACGTGCTCATGATGTGTTTTCAATATAGCACTGGGTGAATTGAATGAATTCATTTATTTAATTTTTTACAGTTTCCATACTGTCCCAACTTTTTCGGAATCGGGGTTGTACAATGTGTCAGTTTAATAATTTTTTTCTTTTCTTTTCACTGCTGTGTGATAAGAGGAATGCATGTCGTGTTACAGGAAACTGGTAACGGTGACTTGTGTAACTAGTCTTCAAGTTGGGCCGCATCACACCACCCTGTCGTTGATCACTGTCCCATAACGCCATGTTTCCAAGTGTTTTATTCCTTATATAATGCTCAGTGATGTTCTCACTCTCGTCTCTTTCACTCTTTTTGGAGTGTCTAGTGTCTGTAGAGCACTGAGAAAGCAGTGAGAAGGCAGTGGTGGTTCAGTGGTTAAGATATTGGAGGTCTGATCAGAAGGTTGTGAGTTCAAATCCCAGAGACTGTCCAGGGCCCTTAACCCTCAACTTCTCCATTGTAGAAATAAATGATGAATGTAAGCCACTTGGGGTATCCACCAAAATGTCAAAAGTATTGAAACAGGGAAGATTAAACCAAGGGCCAGGTGGGACAGAAGAGCCACACTGGTATGAAGAGATGCTAGTGTTGCTTTGTCTCCCCCTGCTGGTGAATTGTGAGAAGCTCTACCATCAGAATAACCTTAAAGAATTTATTATTTAATTTATTTAACAACCTTACATATTGTCTTATTTATTTATGAGAAACAAACTGTCAACCTAATTCTCAATTCTCCTCATAAATGAATGTCCTTTATTATTTTAGTGTCAGTTTTATGCCTTGGCATTTACCTTGATGATGCTGCTGCTGCTGATGATATCTATCTTGGAGTTGCAGTTAAAACTGTTTTCTCTCATCCTCTAGTTGTAGAGACCCTTACTGATGCTTGTGACTCAGATTATAAGTTCATGACTTTCTCCTCACAGTATAAAGGGACTTGTACCTTTTAACTGTGAATCCATTCTTCATCATTTGTCTCCAGCTCTCACCTCTCTGTTACAAAATCAATAAACTTTCTTACACATAAACAGTCAGCTGTCTGTGATGGAGATTAAATGTAAATGTACTAAATGTATTCAGACTTGAGAACATACAGGACGAAACCCCCTGCATTACACTGCACCATTTTAAATATTCCATCATAAGCTTTATTGCTTGAGACTGTAAACGTTCTTCTTCTTTTTCTTCTTCTTTTTCTTCTTCTTGTTTGCGTTGCTCCAGATAGGTCCATGTTCAACAACCTATATACATGAAATAAAAATGAAAGCTGCTTGCAGTACAAAGATGGTAGAAAATAGCTTTTTGTTGTTGTTGTTTATTCCACTAGTAAATGAATGTTTACCTGCAAGGCTTCACACTTAACTTCTTATTTCCCATTTTAAATGCAAATACACAAACTGGAGGATTAAAAAAAAACACTCAAATATCTATAGTGAAAATATCTTAAATATAGTCACATTTATCTAATCTTCTCATGGTGAGATTATGATCAAACAAATATCATATAACTCAGAGTATAACTCCGATTTCTCCACATTTTGGAAATCGGAAAATATTTTTGCTTCTTTTTAATAAATAAACAGACAAACAAACAAACAAATAAGCAAGAGACAAGGCAGTGTTTCTCATGTATTAATGATGTCTCCGGCTACTTTTCCATGTTGATATTAGCCTACAGGAAATTCAAAAATATTATATTATAAAATTATATATATATTTTTTTTTCATGTACTTTAAAAAAAAATTTTTAAATAAATAAATAAGGTAATTACACAATTAAGGCCTAGTTTCCAACCGACAAATTATTAAAATACCTATGCTAAATATGAATCCGGTTGATTTATTATTGATTTATTGGTTTAATATTTGATACATTTGCATATCTAGTCTAATCCCCTAAAAAACTGAAATGACCCTAGAGCATAAGAATGGGCTAAATCTGCCCCCTTGTGGTTGTAATGAAAAAATGACAAAAGCTTAAAAAGTTCAAATTCCTAAAATAAACAGAAGTTTAGGTGTTTCTGTGTCGGCTATTTACAAAAACATCTGGAAATATCTGAATTACAATCGCTAAAACAGACGTATAATACACAGAAATCGCTTTTATATTCTTTCTTTCGTTTCAAAAGTCCGATGTCAATAAAGGGTTTCTTCTAAAGCTAAATGCTCTCATCAGTTCCGTGTTTATTTCCACATAATAATAATAATAATAATAATAATAATAATAATAATAATAATAATAATAATAATAAATAACATGCAGATGTGTTTTCAGTATCAGTGCTGGGAAGAGGGTCAACGCTTTTAACTTTATAAAAGATAGTGGGGGGGTGGGGGGGGGGTTAAAACGGGAGTGAGACATGCGTGGCAGTGACGTCATGTGGTGATATTCAGGACTCTTGTCAGCTTTGATGTAACCGCAGTGCAGGTGTGCGGGATGGAGTGCGGGACGGAGATTCACACACTCCCTGTAGAGAGTGTGAAAGTTACCTGCAGGCTGTGGGAACTCGTGTGTGTTTACAGGACACATCAAGCCCTGCTCTAAACACATTACAGATTTACAGGTTTATTACAGGAAGCTCTCAGCGTTCTCATCAGCCTCGCGCTTCCGGGAGAAACGACATCGACCACTGTAAATAATATCAATAAAGTGAACACATAAAGATGGGTTCATTCCATATGGATGTGTGTGGACACTGTGTTTGGGTCCGTTTTATCTTATTATATTAAGCTTTTTTTCTTTTCTTTTCTTTTTTTTAAGGCTTATTTGTTATTAAGCAAGAGACCGTTACTGAGACTATAGTGAGACAGAAATCCTGAATTTCGACTTAATAAACAACAACAAGAACTGACATCAGATCTTTATACGAAAGGAATTTAAAAATAAGTGAATGATCAACCTCGAATGACAATCTAATAGAGCCATGCAACAACCAATAACAAACAAAAATCATGTAGAAATAATAACACAACATGAGAAAATAACATTTATTTATTTATTTATGTATTTATTTTAATGTTATTAATTTCCATTGATGTTTTTGTTACAATATAAATTTACTAGGCCTGATTTAGTAACTTCTTGTAAATTTTTATACGATGTGAATTTTTTTAGTATCTTAGCACAATTATTTTATTATTTTTATAGTTTGTCTTATCTACCGCCTTTTACTTTGTAACACTTTGAGACTGGCCTCACAGAAATGTTATTATTATTATTATTATTATTATTATTATTATTATTATTATTATTATATAATCATCATCATCATCATTTTGGTATAAAAAATACATTTATACATGAATATAAAATAGGCGTAAATAAATAAAAAAAAACATTTTTTTAAAAACCCTTTGTTTTCAAAAAGTTAAAAACAAAATAAATAAAGACAAAAAAAATTATCAAAATTAACAATCTATCATAAAATAAAATAAAAAAAAACAATCATATACATTCAAAACATCTTGTTTTATTTTCATTGAAAACAAATAACATTGCTGTCCAAATAAAATCAGTACTCCATATCCTGTTTCATTCATTTTATTAAACACGATTTTTTAAAATTTGATTTGTTTTGTGTGAGATGAACAGATTGACATGTGACCATCGGAAGACCCGAAGACTGAGTGGTCAGCTTTTATTTTTCAGTTCCCACGGCTCTGTGAGCTCCTGAGCGCGTTATCACCACCTCTCCAACTCACCTGCTGTAAAACACCAAGCTGTAGTGTGTTAACTTTCCCTCGCTTTACACTCCTGAGACGATGCTGATGATGTGATGATTACTGCACCAGTTATGGCACTTAAAAGGAGCAGAAGCTACCTGAGCATCTTTATAAGCGCGAGCTCTGCGCGTTCACTTCACACAGACAGCAAGGTGACCATCCGCAACCTTGAACCGCAGATTCACTCCAACCTTCAGAAACTTGGAGATTTTTTTTTTTTTACCCCTTTGAATTTATATTCTTAAAGGCCTACATAGTGTTTGTCCCCTCTCTCTTCTCGTGTTATTTTTTAGGCTAATCTTCTCTTGAACAAGATGCGCGCTCTTGGTTTGGCCACGTTCCTGGCTCTGGCTGCTTGTCTGTGCGCGCTCCCGCGGCACGTCAGCCAGGACCTTCCTAAGCGCGCGGCGTTTTCAGATCTCGAGTTCTCCGGTAACGGAGCAGGTAACGAACCGGTCAGGGGATCCGTGAGAGTGGTTAAAGTGAGTCCGCACTTTCTGCGTCATCCCCCGGGTCTGCTCGGGAAACCCGCACTGAAGCGGGGCCCGTTTCCAGCCTTCTTGGAGCTGGGTCGCCCCGGGCCTTCTGCGCACGCGCACGCACCTGCAGCGTCGCTCCCGCACCTGAGCGCGAGCTACACCGGCGCCGACGCCAGGAAGAGACAAGGCCTGGAGATGTGGCAGAGGGTGATGCAAAAAAGCGAGCCAGGCAAAGAGGTCCTCTCACTGCCATTTAACTCCAGAGATGCGGGAACGCAGAGCTGTGCGGCGCTGCCCTTCACCCAGGTACACTCTCCTCATCACACATCAGAATCCTCTTGAATTACTCGTGCTCACATTAATCCTCACACTACATTAACAATCAGTTTTGTCTGGTTAAAAAAAATCACGATTAATTTATTTTCTCATATGATCCCGTGTTGTTCACACGATGTCACGTGCAAATTCAGGGCACAACATGTTGCACGTTTTTCACGTGTGAAATGTATTTTATTTTCATCTAAGGGATAGCCGAGAGAGATTTTTTTCACATTATATTTTTTATGTTTGTATTTATTAGGCTTTTTGTTGTTGTTGTCGTCGTTGTTGTTGTTGTTGTGCTGCTTCTTTTTCTTCTTCCTCTTCTTCTGTTTCTTATTATTATTATTATGACCTAAACGTTTGGTGTATCCACAGCGGATAACCGAGGAGGGCTGTGAACCGATAACCGTCCAGAATAAGCTGTGTTTCGGTCAGTGCAACTCCATGTTCGTGCCCCCCAACGGAGGATCCGGCATGCACCGCGGCGGCCCGTCTTGCTCACGCTGTGGCCCGTCCAGAGCGCGCACCGTGCACGTGCCCATGCGCTGTGGCTCGCAGGTCCGAGAGAAGCGCGTGATGCTGGTAGAGGAGTGCAAGTGCGAAACCGGAAGAGAGGAAGAGAAGTCTGATAACAAGCCCATGCATTTATAACCCGCACTGCCAAAGTGTGTGTGTGTGTGTGTGTGTGTGATTGAGTGAGTGAGTGAATGATGACAAGAGCGCTTATTCGCAGAATTCTACCCAAGCTCCTACTTTTTGACGAGAGAACCTCATGAGGTTCTTTAATCGGTTTTGTTAGTTTGATTTTCCAAACTGAAACTTTATCCAAGCATCCGTTTGGTCGTTCCAGCGGATTATTTTACTCCAACATGTCATTGCATGCTTTTACCGAGTGATGTCGCTGTTGCACGACGATTCTGTAGGCTACCTGACACAATAACTGTTTTTAAGTTATAAAGCAAGATACTTTTGTATACACTGATGTTTGCCGTGTTGTTCTTGAATATGCTCAAGTTAGTAAGTTTTTCTTGGACATATTTTTAATATGTTGGGCATTTCTAAGGATCCCTGACTGCAAACATATTGCTATCACACTGACTACCGGAAAAAAACCAACAAACAATAAAATACATCACAGGAATTCTAATGCTTTGCACTACAAATACCATTACAAACCATCAGCTGTCAACCATTAATACCATTACTATTACTGATCCTTAACGGTATCCACTAGACATAACATGCCACCAATAGAAGGCAACAAATTACCAGTAGACACCCACAGGGAACATTCAGTTAAAATGCATTAAAATCAATACAATTCGCATTATAGCCATTAAAATCATTACAAATTCTATAAGGGTTTCTATTTTTGTGTGTATATATATATATAAAGATCTTCTAAAGATCTTCATAATGATGACTGAAATTGAATCATTATATCATGCCAACTGAAAAATATATTTAAGATACTAAAATTGTAAGGTTCTATCTGAGTAAATATTGGGATTTAAATATATTTTAACCTTCCATGATTCAGACAAACATAGTGTAAAAGCCTAGGTGTATTATTATTATTATTATTATTATTATTATTATTGTTGTTGTTGTTGTTGTTTTGTTGTTATTGTTGTTTACCAGCTTAGGGTTTGTAGCTACATTATGTCATACTATAATAAATACATTTTAGAAATGAACGACATAACCTAACAAATTTCCTACAGACTTTACTGCAAGCATATATCTAGCATCACAGCTGTTATAAGGCGTAATAGAATAGTCGAAAGTTTATTGCCAGCATTCTCCAAGGCTTGGTGCATATTTTAGTGCGGTACAAGATAATCACTTAATATAATTGCTTAAATATATAACTTATAATATGCATCATATATCAATAACAATATAAAGAGGCCTGATACATTTGTTGTGGGGTGGAAAACAACAACAACAACAACGACAACAAAGTGCCTATTTTGCATTGCCTCTCAATCAGTAAGCGACCGTCTCTTACAATCCAGCACTCCGTTAACTAACTTAAATGCAACTCTACTTCAATACACTGCTCGCTCTCTCTCTCTCTCTCTCTCTCTCTCTCTCTCTCTCTCTCTCTCACACACACACACACACACACACACACACACACACACACACACACACACACACACACACACACACACACTTGCCGTACTATCCTTGTAAGGACTTAACACTGATATAGGTAATTAATGCTATGCTACACCTAAACCTCACAATAATCTCACCCTCAGAAACCAAAAACAACCTTTTTTTTTGGCACTTTTTAAGAGAAATGTTGGAGAGAAAAAACAGTCTGTCTTCACAAGGTCTCCACAAAACAGTTTATCTCCATAAGGTCCCCACAAAACCATTTGCCTCCACAAATCAGTTTGTCTCCACAAGGTCTCCGCAAAACTCTTAGATATTCCTGTCATTGTGGAGATCCCCACCAAGACATAAAAACAAGCAACCCCCCCCCAACACACGCACACACGCGCACGCACACCCCTCGTAAATGTGCCCTTTAAGTGTGTAAAGTGTAAGGGGGAGTAAACATGGTTGTTTGTTCCCCTCCCTCGTAGTGGCCTATCTGTTCTACATAATCGCTCTTTTCAGGCCTGTGGGAATGTCTGGCCTCCTATAGGCCCAGCTGCCCTCCAGCCTTCTGAAGAAGAAAGAAGAAGACCATTATTCATAGCTTTTTTTTTTCTGGCACCTGGAGCAGGGAATTTTTTTTTTATTTTTTTTTAACTCATCCTATACGAAATGCCCTCGAGGGGGAAAAAACAAGGGACCGCTTTACATCGCCCTGGCAACAGCTCAAAATCAACCGCTAGAGCGGCCATTTGCAATGAGGAGGCAAGCAAAATGGCGCCTTTAGCGGTAAGCACTAATAACAAACACCCAGACCCACCACAAAACCTGCTCTACAGCTCGTTATATTATATTACATTATACATATGAACAAATAGTAGCCTCACAAACAATGTCTGTGTCACTTTCGTGTGCAATATTTATCCATTATATAGTTGCCTTGTTTACTTACAGTGCTACAGTTCTTTATTTCAAACATATTAGCCTAGGCTAGATCATCAGTGTTGTCTATATCCTAGTTTTTTTGTGCCAAGCCAAGGTTATAAATGGTTAAAAACGAATAACAGTTACACATTTATACGCACAACACGAGCGCTGTAAATTCCTTGTGGTGCAGTTTGCCAATAAAACACAATTCTGATTGTTTTGGTTTGTTTGTTTGTTTGTTTGTTTTTTAACGGAAGATATAGTCGTGGTCAGGGAGAACCGTCAGGGACACTTTTTGTTAACTGTGCATGAAATAACTAAATCACGGGTTCATAAAGTGTAATTATTAATTAGTTAAATATTGTGTGATCATAATCATCTAGCTTTAATGTACATGATGTACTTTTGCCATGTATAGCCTATTGTTTTAAGGCAGCTATATTCTTGGAGAAAAAAAAAGCTTTAAAGTTTGTTTTCGTAGACTTAGAGTAGCCTGTAGCCTAGCTAGTTATATAATTATTATTATTATTATTTTTTAACTGCATATTTCTAAGAATTATTTGATATGAAGCTTAATGTGTTTATAGATGAATCGACACGTCAGTGGATCATAAACCACATTTTTTGTACACATCAAACGCAGATGAATTCAACTTCGTGACGTCTCTCAATGTTTTTATTTGATTTAAAAAAAAAAAAAATTTTAATCCTCACCCACGTTGCTGGATGAGCGCGCGCGCGCGCGCTGTTTTAATTGCCGTGCGCACTGAGCAGAGCACGCGCTCATTAAAGGATTCCCATGACGTGAGCGCGCTTAAGTGGGATCCACTCAGGCCGAGGCGCGCTCCCGTGCCAAAAAAAGTCGCCGCTAAGTGAAGCTCGTTAACGCTTAAAACGGGTGAAGATTGCGCTGGGAGCGCAAAGCAGAGCGCAGCGCCATTAAAACCGCGTCAGGCGCGAGTGGCCCAGTGGGCCGTTTTGGAACAGGAAGAGACAGAAACGTCTACGCTATCATTGGACCAGACTTGAGCAGGAGATGTCATTTTAAGAAGCGCCTATATGAGATGGCAAAGTGCCGCATAGGGGGGAAAAAAAATCTGACAATGTTGAACCAAAATCAGTAGGAAACATTCCGAGGTTTTGCAATTTATTATGAAGTGACCACAATCAAGTCTGTCCAGCCAGCCCTGACATTTCATTCAGTTCCTCATTTTGTGTGCTGCCCTTAAAAAAAACCCCAACAGCTATAAAATCCCTAAACACATCATCCTCCCCCCTTGAGAACGTTCCACTTGGACCTTTTGCATATTGAATCTGTTTAACTACATGGCACCAGGCTGAACTCTTTGAACTGTGGGCTCGGTCCTGAAGCCGGTCCAGTTTGGACAGCGAGCCAGTTAGATCTGGCTCCGTATAGTGCGGACGGGTGGAGCTCTGCCCGCTCGCCTCGGGGTCTTCAGCCCAAAATGCCAAGGTAGGGTTAAGGGGCGCCCAGGAGCAGGTGGGTGAAGCTGGCACACGCTGGCCGCAGGGAGAGACCGCCGCGGGGCATCGCCAGCTTGCAGTGCATCATGGGATGGACACAATGGAGGCTTTAGGATGCGCAGAAGAGACTGCTAATGAGCTTGGTTGTAGTTTTCCCTTTCTTTCATACACAATGCGTGTGTTTGAGAAGTACGTTTCTGGCTAATCAGCGAGCGGCGAACTGAAACTACACCCACAGTAATTGCGGCCCACTAATTTGCGCTTCCTGGAATTTGGAAACTCTGGAGAAGTGCCCGTGGGTGATGAGTGATGTTTCTCATCCGTGAGGTACTTGAGGGAAAACGCACGTGCACCTAAACCCATAGATTCCCGCGAGTTCCTGCGAATCATGCCTTTTGGCGACTCTAATTGCTCTAATTAAGTTGATTAAGACATGGCACTAACGAGAGAGCACCTTGGGAAGACACGGTGCATGCTGGGCTTTCATCTGTCTCTCCTGCTGTGTGACTCCCATCCGCCACCCCGTTACCATCACCTTGTTCGCCCCACATGCCCGTGTGTGCCAAGGTGGACTGGCACAGCAGCTCTTGGCTCATTTTAATGTGGCAGGGCATACAGAAGAACGGTGACGTGACCGCGTGAGGTGACTGAGAGTAATGCTGTCGGAATGGGGAAACGTTACACACGTGAGCTATGGAGGGACAAAGGGAAAGGAAAGAGAACTGGAGAGACACCGGGAATAAGCTCGGTTTCACAATTTTTGCGATCGCAGAACCGAATGCAAAATCAAGGAAACTCCGCAGTATCCAGAGGAGCTGGATATGTGTCAGTCCGTACTCACTGTCCGGTCAGGGTCACAATGGTTTACTAGTTTGTTTACACTTTCAGAAGTAGAGCCAATTAAATTAGAAAATATCGCGGGCAGGTACAAACAAAAATAACTGATGCACTGGAGTGATGTAGCTGAGGTTGAGGAACTCTCAGAGCTAGAATTCACACAACCTATTGACAGTGCTGAAATTTTTACATCTGGGTTTTTCCAGAGTTTCCATATTTAATAATAATAATAATAATAATAATAATAATAAAAGTTAAGTTTTGGCCACACCCACTTCAGTTTGAAGTCTAAGTACAGATATAATGTAGATACGAATATTTGGAGCACTAAACAGATACGCATACAGATGCGTTATATCGCTAATGTGAAAAGACAGCTTATTTTACGTTACATTTGATGGTAATTCTCTTTCTTTGGTATAAAGAAACCTACCTAAAGTAAGTACAAGGTTGTTGGTGGTGATAAGACACCGAGGAAGAAGGGAAAAAGAGAAAAAGTGTGTCCGTCCATCACCCATCCAACCAACAACCCCACAAATGGTTTGAATCTTTTGGCATGCAAATGAAATAAAGTCACCATGTCACAGTTTCAATAATGTCTCTAAGCACAGGAAGTGCTGATTGGGTCCACCTTGTTCCTGTAATTATACTGAGATGCTGTGCATGCATGAGCGCCCACCACCAAATATCACTCCCACTCTGAGCTGGGATATTTAATCCACCTAATGTGGGTGACCAAAGCTCGATAGTAGACCCTGGAGTGGAAAGTCTGCGCTTACACGGCGGCCCACACGATGTTACAGCCAAGTCTGCTTAACAAATAACTTTAAGTCTAGAGGAAGTGGGAGTTTTGAGTTTGAGTTTAAAAAATCTGGAACTGGGGACGTTGGTAGGTATTTCGACAACGGAAAAAAGGAGGAGTGGAAAAGAAAAAAAAAACCCCAGAAAGAATTTAATTAAACTGAGGAAAAGGATTCTGGCCGGTTCCCTTCATGTCGCTGGTTCTCTCAGCCAGACCAAACTCCTCAGCCTGCCAGCTCGTCACTGCCTACACGAAGATAAATGACATAATTAGAGCTCCTCTGTCATCAATTAAACTTGCTGGACTTGTGTTGTGTACGAGTGTTTGATGAAGAGGCAGGCAACAGCACAGTCACAATTCACGGTGAATCCAGATTGGCCCGTTCGCTACAACTGGCAGCAAAGGGTGCATCTGAAACGCCAGTGTGCTTGGACTTTATAGTTTCTTTAGCGCTCCGTTTTCTGATCAGAGGTTACGACATGGCAATGGATTTCCTCCTGATATCTATATATTGAAAGCATCATCCTGTACACACACACACACACACACACACACACACACACGAGTAACGGAAGGCGAGGTGAGGCGCGGGGCTGAGGTTTAGGCAGTGCAGGTGGTGGTAGTAAGCTGGCATGGGCTTTGCCCACTCTCCCCACATGATGCCAGCATGCAGACATACACACATTTATACACACACACACTCACATATGCGAATGCACACATGATGCCAATACCATCTGTCATTAGTGAGAACATCTGCAGCCCAAGGTGCCCTTGTCACCCACAGTTAAAGTAACAAGTCGGTTAAAGAGGAAGAGACGGAGAGGATATTTACCCAAGATATATCATGCCTCACACACACACACACACACACACACACATACATACGTGTGTGTGTGTGTGAAACATTTTGAAAATGTTATATATGTGTATATATACATATAAAATTTTGAAAATGTTTCAGTCCAAGGGGGTGAAAACTTTTGCAATATATATGTACATGTATACATATATACATATACATGTTTGTACATTCACACTGGAGTGATGCAACTTTCTCCTCTTTGTATGCACTGGAAGACTTTTCTTTGATATCAGGATACTAGTTTTGGTATTACTTGGTGTGTGTGTGTGTGTGTGTGTGTGTGTGTGTGTGTGTGTGTGTGTGTGTGTACGGTATATCTCTGAAATGCAATCCAGGATGTAACTGCAGTGTAGTTCAGTAATAACAGTGGATGCAGTAAATTGTTTAGCGTAGTACAAACTTTCCAAAAGTTCTTCATGCAACGTGCTTCTGAGCCTGTAGGAGGTATAAGACACACACACACACACACACACACACACACACACACACACACACACACACTCAATCAGTGCAGCGTCTCAGCTCGTCTGCCCCGGGGAGGCTCGGTGGCATTCAGGTTGCGCCAAACGGCCTCTGGCAGCTTCGAAATGTAGCACCTGCACGACAGAAGACTTTCTTTGTCTTTCCCTTATTAAAACACGGAGTGAAGCTGGTGCTGATTCACACACTCCCACAACGACGACAAAAAAAACAACAACCCCAAAACAAAACCCAACACCGGCGAGGCAGAGGCAGACGCCAGACGCTGTGAGATTCCTTCTTTCTTTTCTTTTTTTTCCTGAAGTGTTATATTCGTCGTTTTAATGCTACTCTGTAAGTTATTGGAGTCATGTGTTGCTGTATTCCCTGTGTAACATGTGTGCGTGCCCGTATGTGTGTGTGTGTGTGTGTGTGTGTGTGTGTGTGTGTGTGTGTAAAGCAGATGGTATCACAGTCCTGTTGTGCCATGATATGAAATCTGTTCAACACTGTCCTCCATCTGTGTCGTGTAAACCCTGAACCCATAGACTGAAGCCTGATGCTGACCTCAGCGTGACCTTTCAACTCTCCACATGGACACACAGAAAAGCTGGCATTATTATTATTATTATTATTATTATTATTATTATTACATTTTTAAATTTTTATCTATTTATTTTAATTATCATCATTAATTAATCGTGGTCCGTTATAATTGATTGAGCAAATAAGTAGTGTAACGTCCACTGGATTGATCTGTGAAATAAGAAATAACACGCGTTTCATAGATAGAGACAAAAATGCTACAAGCTTAATTGTGAATGTTACATTTTGAAATTTTAAATGAAACAAACCTCACAGAGTTTGGATAGCAGTGAAAACGCTAAAATAGTAATTACGCAAAGGGAGACGTTTTGAAAAATGAGAAGCAAATTGAAATACTTAGTTTAAGGAAGTTTGTGTTACTCTAAAATCCCCCATCCCCGCATTTTTTTTTTTTTTTTAAAAGGGCGCATGGTATATTTTTAGAATTTTGATGACAAAGAACATGGCATGCCGTTAAAACGTCCATCCTCACAAGCTCTGGACGTATCTACACTTTATGAACGGAGACCTCATTTCAGATTGTGAGCAAATGATAACCTAGACTGTATGGCCAAAAGTATGTGGACACCTGACCGTCACACCCATATATGTGGATCTTCCTCAAACTGTTGGAAACACACAGTCGTATAGAACGTCTCTGTGTGCTGTAGCGGTACAATTTCCCTTCACTGGAACTACGAGGCACAAACCTGTCCAGCAGGACGATGTCCCTGTGCACAAAGCGAGCTCTATGAAGACATTTTGTGTTAAGGTTGGAGTGAAGAGGAACACGCTCCAAAATCTAGTAGAAAGCCTTCCCAGAAGAGTGGAGTTTATCATAACAGCAAAGAGGGGAATCAATCTGTAAGGGATGTTCAACAAGTACATATAGGTGTGATGTTCAGGTGTCCACATACTTTTGGCCATATAGTGTACGTCTATGCAGGAGCACTTCTGAAATTTATGCTATTAAAACCAATCCTAATCGATTGCCGCATGAGAATCTCAGTCTGTTAACTGGCCATGTTATTAGTTAATTATTCCGTTAAAGACGTCAGTCCTCGACTCATTATTATTCATTATTCAGTAGTTGGACTTTAGTGGAGTTGGTGGAAATCTGTTCTGGGGACTTTTAACATCGAACACCAGCCTCAGTCTCAGAACTGAGTCTCAGGACAGCTGTGATGCGCAGCAAAACCCAAACGAGGGCGCCAGAGACTCTGCAGAAAGTCACACACACATCACGAACCAGCTGAGAGCGCTGAGGAAACACTACATGTGGGAAAGAGGATAGCTTCAGCTTTCACAGTTCTGTGTGTGTGTGTGTGTGTGTGTGTGTTTAATCATCCTCTGTCTAGCCGTGTGCAATATTGAAACCTATGGACAAACTGAGAACTGAGAGACAGACAGCGAGAGAGAGAGAGAGAGAGAGAGGCAGAGAGAGTGAAAGAGAGACAGTAACAGAAAGACTGGAAAAAAGGAGAGACAGACAGAGAGAGAAAGAGAAAACAGAAAGAGAGAGCAAGACAGAGAGAGAGACAGGGAGAAAGACAGTCTCAGAGAGAGACAGACAGGTTGGTAAAAAAAGGTTTTGTCTGGTCGTTATGTTCTTTTGCAGTCTGTTAACATTGACACTAGTTTTTCTGGGACGCTGCAACTCGAAGCAGGCCTGGCATCAGATCCTATAACACACACACACACACACACATACACAATAGTCTGCTTTATAAGGTGCCCACCAATACCATGGCAACCCCTATGTCCTTAGCAAGAGAGGTTGCTGTATGCCAAAAAAAATGCCATGGTAACTTCGGGGGGGAAAAAAACCTTGATGTTGTGTTGCCCAAATGTATTTGGAGGTTATTAAGGAGATGAAAAGCAGCGTGAGGAGAAAGAGGAGAACGTGACAGTGTGGGAGAGAAAGAGGATTGACATTTAGGCAACAACAATGTAGTCAGTAAAGAGTTAGTCCTGCACTTCATACAAACTCTGTATAGTGTGTAGTGTGAGTGTTTAGTGTTTAGTGTCTAGTGCGTAGTGTATAGTATAGTGTAGTGTGAGTGTGTAGTGTGTGTAGTGTGTATTGTATAGTGTAGTGTGAGTGTGTAGTGTGTGTAGTGTGTATTGTATAGTGTAGTGTGTATTGTGTAGTGTGTGTGTGGTGTGTAGTGTGTGTGTGTGTGTGTGTGTGTGTGTGTGTGTGTGTGGTGTGTGTAGTGTAATTGTGTAGTGTAAGTGTGTATAGTGTTGTGTGTGTGTGTGTGTGTGTGTGTGTGTGTAGTATGAGTGTGTAGTGTAAGTGTGTGTGTGTAGTATGAGTGTGTAGTGTGTAGTATGAGTGTGTAGTGTGAGTGTGTAGTGTACTGTAAGTGTGTAGTGTAAGTGTGTATAGTGTAGTGTGTGTGTGTAGTGTGTGTGTAGTATGAGTGTGTAGTGTCTGTGTGGTGTGTAGTGTAGTGTGTGTGTGTGTGTGTGTGTGGTGTGTGTAGTGTGAGTGTGTAGTGTACTGTAAGTGTGTAGTGTAAGTGTGTATAGTGTAGTGTGTGTGTGTGGTGTGTGTAGTGTGTGTGTGTGTGTAGTATGAGTGTGTAGTGTAAGTGTGTGTGTAATGTGTGTAGTGTGAGTGTGTAGTGTAAGTGTGTATGGTGTAGTGTGTGTGTGTGTAGTGTGTGTGTAGTATGAGTGTGTGTAGTATGAGTGTGTAGTGTAGTGTAAGTGTGTGTGTGGTGTGTGTAGTGTGTGTAGTATGAGTGTGTAGTGTGTGTGTGTGTAGTGTAAGTGTGTGTGAGTGTGTGTAGTGTGAGTGTGTAGTGTCTGTGTGTAGGGTGTGTAGTGTAAGTGTGTATAGTGTAGTGTGTGTGTAGTATGAGTGTGTAGTGTGAGTGTGTAGTGTAGTGTAAGTGTGTATAGTGTAGTGTGTGTGTGTGTGTGTAGTATGAGTGTGTAGTGTAAGTGTGTATAGTGTGTGTGTGTGTGTGTGTGTGTGTGTGTAGTGTGTGTGTGTAGTATGAGTGTGTAGTGTAAGTGTGTATAGTGTGTATAGTGTGTGTGTGTGTGTGTGTGTGTAGTGTGGACACTTCCCCTTCCCCTGTCCTGAACACGTCCCCTGAACACTTCCACGGAAACTTACTGACACTGGAGACTCCTTCCATAAATGTTACATAAACTTACATAAACGGACGCCATAGAAGTCCCTGTGAATGAACTGTTACTATAGAAACGATGACGTACTAGACTGAGTGGGTTTGGTGTCCAACAAACAGCTTACAGAGGACTGACATAGATATATACATACGTACATACACACGTACATACACACGTACATACACACGTACATACACACGTACATACACACGTACATACAGTGCTACACACGTGTCTAATGTTCAAATAATTAAATTATGATCATATTAATATAAATATATGTAAATATATAAAGAGCAGGGGCACAAGTTGGTTTCTGAGTAATTATTTGTGTGTGTGTGTGTGTGTGTGTGTGTGTGTGTGTGTGTGTGTGTGTGTGTGTGTGTGTGTGTGTGTGCGAATGTGTGTGCCCAAGGTTATGTATGAAGTTTAACAGACCACAGATTTTTCCACCTCTGAATCACAGAGGTAGCTCACTTTGGTTAACATCCCTAGTGTGAAAGAGTGTGTGTGTGTGTGTGTGTGTGTGTGTGTGTGTGTGTGTGTGTGTGTGTGAAAGAGAGAGAGGGAGAGACAGTATGTATTTCCATATTGCCTGGAGGTGATGTGGCATGCTGCTTACTCTCAGCTGTGTGTGTGTGTGTGTGTGTGTGTGTGTGTGTGTGTGTGAGAGTTCAGGTGTAGGGTAGATTAGACCTAGATCCTGTTTCCACAAAGTGTACTGTGTAGTGTTCTTTAATTCCTCCAAATTAGCACCCTAGTCTAGCCCTCCTCTCCACCTCACACACACACACACACACACACACACACACAAATATACACACCAAGTTGTCCCCCTGTGCTCACAGTACTCTCATACTCTCTTCACACACACACACACACACACACACACACAATCAGTATGATACACATGTGCATTCTGTCCTTCCCCGATCGACACATGTGATGTACAGATGAACATACAATACACACACACACACACACACACGCGCGCTCGCTTAACACACTTTCTCACAGACTTCTTGCCAATTGGACCAATCTGCCATCTGCATTCATGCTGCTTTTTTCCCATTGAGGTTGAAGCATGTTTGCAGCCGTCACACACAATGCAGTCAACAGCCCGTCCACATTACAGCAGGCCGTAACCACAGGCGAGAGCTTTATTCCCTTAATGAGCCATCTTTTCCTCCCCCCGTACCCCATACATTGTGCTGGGTGGAGATAAGCCTCAGGCCTGCGCCGCTTCCAAAAACCTTCCAGCGCTAACTGTGGACTGGATGCAGCGGAGACGGCGACGTATAGCCGAGTGTAAATGGCTAATTGGTAGCGGTGGTGCTAGCACCGATTGGTGTTAATGAGCAAAGATATTAGTGGATCAATGGGTGTGAGGTTGTGTTGGTATTTCTTCAAGCTGAACGAAAAGTGAGAGTTACCTAATGGGAATTAGAAGTGGGCGGGGCCACGTGTCCGAAATATCACATCACGATACTTGACTTGACTTGACTCGTATCACGATATTCAGAACTGCTAACAAACAAACAAACCGTCGTGTTGTACTTGGAAAAAAAAAAAAAAAATCAAAAAGTTCAATGACGTATTGACTTAAAACTGAAAAGGAGACAAATTCTATACACTCTAATAATAAATTCTAATCACAAATACAATTGTTGAAGGTTCTATACAAAACTTTAACGTCAAATCAGTTTACAATGGTCAATAACGATATCGATACACTGCAAAAAAAAAAAAAAAAAAAAAAAGCTAAAATCTTGCATATAGTCAGATGTATCTCGTATTTCCTATTATAATCCCAAATATAAGATTATTTATCCTGTTCCTAGACACTTTTACTCGTCTCAAACTTGACCCGTTCTTGTCCTATACGCAGATTCTTTCACATCTTTCTAGAAACAAGTGCTTAAAATTAGCTAAATGATCTGCCGATAGAACGAGACTATTTCAAGTAGTGCAAATGTCTGGAAAAGAGGTTTAAATAATCTTATATTTGATTTGTTGTAATCTCGTAATAGGAAATGCTAGATCCATTTAAGATATTTTCACTTGCTAAGATATTTATTTTTTATTATAATGTCGTTTTGTCCAGTCCTAATGGGAATAATTTGATCTGCTCACAAGAAAGGACGGCTCATAGTCCAAGGTTAAACTTTTCGTTTTCTTTATTAAATTAAACAGGATCGAGGATGATATTTTGGCAAGTGGAGCTAAAGTAAGCGAACTGTAAGTCTATATAATGCTTTTATTATGGTCCATGAAAACTTTAACATTTCTGAAAAAGTGCTTTGGATATTCTCGCCAATTCGGTCTTGTGAATTCCCACCCACCAGCCATCTCATCCCATCATACGGCAGCTACCAACGGGGAGGGCGAAGGCGATCACGTGCTTCCCCCGACATACATGAAGCTAGTCGCTACCGCTCATGCTACATCACACTTGGATGTATAATATACTTATAATACACTTGGAAGGAAGCGCTATCCACCGTCTTCTGCGTACATAAGCTTACAAACGTCCACGATTGGCTAGTGTTGCTGTGATTGACAGGGGAGTGAAATTATGCCCCTCCCACCCAGAGACCACAGACAGTTTTTTGGGAAATGAAGTCCTTTCCCGCTCAACGCGATCACCGCGAGCCGTCTTATCACGTGTAATCGTTCCGTACAGGATTTCACAGGTTTCTGTTTGTTCTTGTTGCGCACAAAAATGCTGGATTCGGATCGCTCGCTCGCTTTTCTCAAAGTTTCGTGAAGTTTCCCGCGCTCGTTTTTCTTCCTTTCTACAGAAAACTACTCGGATCGGCGAAATCGCAAATCGCACGAGATTGTTCTGCCCGGTGTTTCACGTTGACGTTTGCTGGTAAACGAGACCTCGGAGCTGTACTCGTGTTCGACGCACGTGAATCGAAGACGGCTTCGGCTGACGTCACGTGACGCGACTCGACCCGGACCTGTGCAAAATCTGCTGTAATTCTGAAAAATCGCGAGCTCCTCTGAATATCAGGAACGTTTCCTTGACGCCGTGTTCATTTCCGCGAGCGCAAATTCACGAAATACTGGAGGGAGATGTGAGGGCAATGTGACTTGCTCTCAGTGGCAGTCTATTTAGTGTCACTGCGACCAAACGCAGAGTTCTGGCAGTGTGAGGAATTCTTTGAGTAAAATCTCAGAGTGTGAGCGCTGCTACGATGCTGCAGTCTAAAAGCCACCAGTAGGCGGACGGCACAGGATTACGCACAACTCGCAGCACGGCTACAAATGCAGTAGGAGCAACACGGAAACATAAAGCTAATGGAACGGCTACGCAGCCCATTTTGAAAAGTGTTTATTTATGCGAGGTCTTCCGAACGTGTTTCTATGTGTCCTGGAAGAATAAGCTGAAGAATCCTTACGGGCTCTGAATTTAACCTCCTCCCCCCAGTGTGTTGATTTCTCTTCAAGCATTTACAAATGCAATCTATTAGTAACCATAGTTACCGTAATGTATAGAAGAGATAGATAGACCTACTGTGGTAGCTGGAGGATGTGTGGCAAGGTCGCTTGACCACCTTTGATTTGGAATATTTCAAATCTTTTATGCCTGTCTTTTCCTAATTAGATCAGATCAGGAGGCTGGCATGAAAGTTTTGGCTCCCTCCGTCCGGTCCAGTGTAGCGTCTGGTGCGGTCGAGATGATACGGAAGGAAGAAGATGAGGCTTTGCGCTAGGATTAGGATGAAGCCAATCGTGTATGGAGTAAGATAGCTTTCTCTCACTGAAGGGGATTAGGACAATTTTCATGGTTTAATTCACAGGTTTAGTATGCAACTATGAGTTTGCATGAAGTGTGTGTGTGTGTGTGTGTGTGTGTGTGTGTGGGTGTGTGTGAAAAGCAAGACATGATGACCGTAAGGGTGTTCGGTGTACTAATCTCCTCTCTCCTGAGCATCTGGAGCACTGGGTGTGCACGGACACATGGACACACACACGCACACACACATGCACACGCACACACACATGCACACACACACAGAGCTATCTGGGATGGCAGAAGGCCTGGGCACCAGAGTTTGCCCAGCGTTGGCACCATGGCTGGTCACTGGAGCTTATAACACAGAGGTGTGTGTGTGTGTGTGTTGGGGGGGCGGGGTCTGTCTGGACTCCATCTCACTCTTCTGTACTATAAACTTGGAAGAGTGTAGTGAGTACACACATAGGGGTAGAGAAAGAGAGAAAAAGATTTTGTTCAGGGCAACTCTTTCTTTCTTTCTTTCTTTCTTTCTTTCTTTCCTTCTCTCTCTCTCTCTCTCTTTCTCCAGATGCTCAGGTCAGACTGCAACAGCTGGTTCTCCATTTGCTGCGACCAAGTGTTGCCACAGATTGGTGTGTGTGTGTGTGTGTGTGTGTGTGTGTGTGTGTGTGTGTGTGTGTGTGAGCGTTTTATTGATTCATCATAAATATTCATCACGTCATCCACTTTTTCAGCCAAAGGATCCTCGTTTATGCCACTTCACCCCTTCTTCCTTTCCTATTTCTATTTCTTCTAGTGTACAACTAATTTACCTTCATGTCCAGAAAACAAAAAAAAAAAGTGGGAAGAAAAGTTGAAGCGAAAGTCAAAAAACGCTTTCCGAAACCGGGTAGAGGACGAGAGGGGATGGACGGTTTGTGAAGGATGAGAGAGAAAGCCAAGAAAAAGAGGGCCAGGAATCTCCAATGAGGGAGAGAGAGAGAAAGAGAGAGAGAGAGAGAGAGAGAGAGAGAAAGAGAGAGAGAGAGAGAGAGAGAGAGAGTCGGGTGTTGAAGATAAATGAAAGCAGGGTCTTAGCCAAATAATTAAAAAAGAAGGAAGGAATAAAAGAGACTGAGAGAGTTGCACAGTCAGAATTAATCCCCCTATTATCAATCAGTGAATAATGATCCAAAAACAAAGAGTTTTTCTCCTAAGCCCTCTTTATTAAAAAACTTGCCAATGCCAATTGCACTCGAGTCTTTTCCACAGGGGCACAAAGAGAATTTGCATAACAAAACTTCAAGCAAATACAGATATAATTTGTATTGTAGGTCAGCGCGTTCGGAATTTGGCTTATTGTTGCGTAATATATTTAACTAATAAACATCAACTGCACATATTTCACAGTAAACGAAACACAAAGGGAAAGTAAAATGTGTTTTTCTTGTATGTCTTTTGTTTCCGTAGCTCTTTAGCGCCACCATTATTTCATACAACTATATTCGTGCGTCCTCTCGCTCTAACACGCGGCCTTGGCCATAAAATGTCTAGTATCGTTTCCCCGACTCATCCGCGTTTACAATCCCGATGGCCATCCCGTGATTTCTCCTCACTATGTCCCCTAGCTAGGGCGCTGACCCATCAATCCACCCCCCCCCACCCCCCCCATTACCAGGCCTCCTTCCTCATCTGGAAGTCCAATCACCCCATCACGGTGCCAACTGCCATGGATGCTCTCTGGAAGCTTCTAGAAACCTAATGATTGGTCGAGGGTTCGGTGAGTGATGTTGCTTTCATCCAATCAGATGAGCTGAGACGTGCAATCCGTATAGGATTTGGTCTGTAAAGTGGTTCTGGCGAACGTGTCTGATTTTCGACCAATCGGAGACACGAAAAGGAGGCGGAAAGGCGGCGCTTCCCTCGAGCCTGGATCCAAAATGGTGGCTGTCTCATTTAAGGCGTGATCCGCTGGCACAAAATGGAGATGATTTGCTCCTTTGGCTGGGCTGTAAGTAAAGGACAATGTTATACCACGTAAAGCCGGCCAGCTGACTAACAAAGCCACAAACGGTTGCCACAATCCCGGGGCCATAAGCTATGTGTTCTGCTTATAAGGTCATGGTGGAAAAGGACCAAACGTGAGCTGGCATTTTCAGTGAATGTCATCGTGTCGGGTCTTTAAAGGGCCAGCAGACCGATTTCGAGCTTCGTGTTTGTAACATTTGGTTACATTACATTATTTCGTTTCATTATTCAAAAGCATTCTGCTGTATTCTTTAGAGGGATATTGAAACATGAAAATTAGGCTTTTTGCTTCATTTAAGGATGATTGTCTGGGCTAGACATCACATTACAACTGTCAGTCGTTTAAGCGCGATGAATCGTGGAGCATCATTTGAAAATAAACATTTAGAAATGTGTGAATGGTCCAAATCGATATGAATATTCATAAAACTACTGCAATCGTCCACAGCCTTGGAGAGACACATTTATATAAATTTAAATAATCCATGATGGGGTGGACGCTGACCCACGCTTAAGTGCATTATTTTCTTATGATATCACGGCCTGAAGTGTATTATTCCTCTTAATCCACAGCAATTTGCCAATGCCTTCAACGTTTCATGAACAACCTCTCGGGGTTTTAAGCATTTACAGTCACATTTAATATTGTGGAACATCCTGGAGACGAGTTAGTTCCTCAAGTTAGTCCATGAGGGAAGTTAGTATCACTTACGTTATAGCAGCTATAACGTTATAGCAGCCTGATGGACATGGTGATGGACATGGTGATGGACATGGTGATGGACATGGTGATGGACATGGTGATGGACATGGTGATGTGTGCTACGTTGATGATCCAAAGGAAATGGAAAGTGGTGATGGGAATGGGGATGGAATTTTTACTCAATGGTTCTTGCTTCCAAGCCCCAAATCGAGTCTGGCTCAAATCTGTGTTAATAAACAACGCGAGTTCAGAATTTTCCAGAACTTTCTTGCGATAGCTGTGAACTAGCCGTAGATGATCTGCCATTACACAGAGTGTGCTAGTAGTGGTCAAAGGATCGGGAGTTGCCAGAAAAGTGCAGACTGAGGATTCAAACCGGTAGCCCCATGGTTTTCTGGTCTGAAACTCAAACCTGCTGCAGATAGTTTAGTCAATTGAGAAGCAGTCACAAAGACTAGACAGCGGACTTACCAAGTGTGATTATAGTCTGAGAAGTGAGCCAAGAGAGCAGATGAACGTGAATACACTGTGGATGCCTGGAGGGGGGTGAAAGCGGGAGCAGGAAAGGGACAGATGATGGGACATGTGTGTGTTTTATCAAAGAAACTCTCCGGTGGATAAGTGCTTGTCTTTAAAGAAGAGCCAGGAAAAGAGATGTGTGTGGGTGTGTCCGTCTCTCCTAGGAGTACATGGATTCGTTTTCATAAGAATGAGCTTTTCCCATCATCTCGTTGATTTTTTTTTTTTAAACATTTTTTTTTAAACAGGTGACCAAAGCAAATCAGCAGAGCGACTTTGATATTTAAAAGTGTAACCCAAACTGAGCCACGGAGTCCAGCGATAAGTGTCCCGTCGTCTTATCGACTTCAACAATCACCTGTAACGTAGCAACGGCCCCAGTTACGTCCGCCACTTTATTTCAGGACACTGTGTTCATGCTGAGGAGAAAGACCTGGCTCCGTCTGTCCTCGAGCCTTAAAATCCAAGACGCTTGATCACGTTTGCTGCTGTTAGCATTTCATGAAGCGCTTTTCACACAGCCCTCGGCAGACGGCTCGTTGATCCTCCTGCCTTTTCCCTTTCTTCCTGTATGAATTCTTTTGCTCAGCATACCGTTTCTTTCAGAGAACATTTGCAAATAAAGCACCGTTTCCATTCCGTGTGTGCAAGAGAACGAAATCGTCACTTCCAGGGAAAAGGTCGCAAAGTCATCTTTCAAAAAACACACAGAAAAAATATACTGGGAAGAATGTATTTCTTCTGTTTTTGTGCACGTCTCTTACTAAATTGTTTCAGAAATTCAAACAAAATCTAATATAAAACAAAGGCCACCTGAGTAAACATAAAATACAGTTTTTAAATGATGATGTTATTCAGTGAAGCAAAAAACGTTATCCAGTACCAACTTTGTGGAAATGGACTTGTCCCCATAGTTACTGATTCCCTAAATCTATGAAACTGCAATCATAATCATGGGGCAGTGGTGGCTTGGCGGTTAAGGCTCTGGGTTACTGATCGGAAGGTCAGGTAAGGTTCAAGCCCCAGCACTGCCAGGCTGCCACTGTTGGGCCCTTGAGCAAGGCCCTTAACCCTCTCTACACCAGGGGGCGCTGTATTGTGTGTTTACTCATGTTGCCTTTGTTTTATGTTGTATTTCATTCAAAGATCTAAAGCTATTCTGTATGAGATATCCACAAAAACAGAAGAAATCTCTCACTCTCCATTTGTACTTTTCTGAGCCAATTATCCAATCACATGATTTATTGAGGCAAAGTCACATGACTTTTTTGATGCGCTAGGAGTATCTAAACCAACAAAAACAAGCCCAGACTCACATGCTAGTTTAATTCTGTGGTAATTCACAGGAAGACTAACTGCACAACACACTCATTTTCTGCTTCGCTGTCTAAGTTTCCTCGACACAGTGAATAAGCGAGCTAGCGAGTTGAATGTTGAATTCAAATCATTTTATTCTGCAAAATCAGGCCCTGAGACGCACTGAGGTGGCAAAATGATCTTTAAAGGTGTAATGTATGTTTAAGCGCCCCCTGCTGCCTTGTTTGTGAAATTGCAAGCTTTCCCTTTACCCCAATCAAACTTTGACTGAAATGACCTCTGCCCTGTCGGTTGCTTTTTAGGAGGGGGGGAGCGGCCCCTTTATTCTGTCTGGGGGTGGAGCTAAATTCCGGGTCAGAAAATTTCAATCGGGAATCTGAAATGAAGAATCTAGTCAGACCCATCACATGGCATTATTGCGAATCAAAGCTTTTTCTAAGGCTTATTTGGAATAATGTATTCATACCGGTTTACAAACACGTTTACAAAAAATATACAGACTGCCTCTTTCAGCACAATAAAATTAACCTTTACTCTCTTTAATTGCATCACATTGTCAGAATCCGTTAAACATTGCACAACAATCACACATTACACATACTTAACAACTAGATAGAGTCCAGTACATGTATTATTATTTTTTCTTTCGCCGACTAACAGACTCTCCCAGCTCCTCTTGCCTTAATTTTTTTTGTCTTTTTTAAATAAAAGCTGAAATTAAGTAATATTCTGTAGTGACGGGCGAAACGAGGATAAATGTTTAAAATAAATAAATAAATAAAAAGATTTCATTTTGTCATGGTACTGATTGTGGTATTATATGTCATGTCTTTATAGTTGAATTCAGATATATATTTTTTTTGTTTGCTGTTGTTTGAGCTCTATAACTCTATACCGCTTTCTGGAACCAGTAATGCTAGAGGAAAAGCAGTTAAATAGGTATTAAAAAGCTAGGATCATTTAATAGATGAGGTAAAATGTTGCGCCTATAGGTCAAACCAGCACGGGAAATGGTGTATGATGGCTTATCCCTGAAACGCAGTGTAAGCTTATTTTATTATCACTGTCGCTGATGTTAGTGACGATTGCTGATACTGTCATTATTGATCTCATTATAGGGGGGAATTAAATTAAATAGCACCTTTAAAAGCCACAAGGTTGTGTATGTACATCAAGTTTTGATTCCTGAGTCGAACAGAAATGAGTCGTTTTTGTTATTTTTGTATTTGGACACATTTTGTTTTCAGCTCCACTCTTAAAGCCACGTGGTTGGTTTATTATTAGTAGTATTATTATTAGTTTAAATTAAGGACAGATGAACAGGTTTGTGGTAATAATGGTGTAGAATGGGTGTAGGCTATATGAAATCAGCACTCCCTATGCACTTGGCTCTCTCAGGCATCCTGACACCAGAATATATAATAACATGTAATAAAACTATAAAGCTGTAGGATCAAAACACACACTCTCTGTTTCCCCAAAAAAAACTTTCCAATGTTTTCTGATCCTGCAGTAATAACTCCACTTGAGAAGCAGGGAGGCGATTCGTACTGTTCACCACCGAACCCGCTTTTATTTCATTACTGGCTGAATCTGTTCAGGGATCAGGTTCAGGACCAGGGGAAGATTCAACACTGCTGAGATCAAACCAGCAAACCAAATACAACACCAAACCTTTTCATAAACACACCATGCACACGGGATGCGTGTTCTGTACTGTGTGTGTGTGTGTGTGTGTGTGTGTTGCATGTAATGTATTAACACAGCGTGCTTGTGTTTGTGTGTGTGTTTACTGCATTAACAGCATACACGTGCGTGTGTGTATTGCATATATTGTATTAATACAGCGTGCATGTGCGCGTGTTTGTGTGTGTGCACTGCAGTAATAGATGCGCGCGAGTGTGTGTGTGTGTTGCATGTAATGTATTAACACAGCGTGCTTGTGTATGTGTGTGTTTACTGCATCAACAGCATGCACGTGCGTGTGTGTATTGCATATATTGTATTAATACAGCGTGCGTGTGCGCGTGTTTGTGTGTGTGTACTGCAGTAACAGATGCGCGTGAGCGTGTGTGTTACATGTACCGTAGTAACACGGCGTGCTTGCGTGTGTGTTTACTGCATTAACAGCATGCACGTGCGTGTGTGTTGCATGTACTGTATTAATACAGTGTGCATGTGCGCGTGTTTGTATGTGTGCACTGCAGTAACAGATGCAGTGTGTGTGTGTGTGTGTGTGTGTGTGTGTGTGCGTGTGTGCGCGCGCGCGCTGAGCTGCGGTCACATTAACATGTTCTGTGGTCAGCAAGACAGCGCGAGACTCTCATTAGCGTAAAACCCCCGTGATGAAAGCGATGCGTGCTGACCGACGGACCTCTCTCTCTCTCTCTCTCTCTCTCTCTCTCTCTCTCTCTCTGCGTGAAGGCCTATAATGGCGCGCGCACAGAGGTTTGGACGTTGCGTTGTGTGCGTGTCGCGCGCTGGAGCACATTACCGCACTGTGGGGGGAAAAAAGGAAAACAGGAAAAAAAATAAATAAATAACAAGCGCCCTGAGGGGAACCCGGTCTCCTACACATCCAGATGTAATAACAAACAGTTTAATCAGGACTCCTTCTTGACAGCCGCTGAGTTCAATAAAATAAAACACAATATTTACAATTTTGGAAGAATTTAGCAGCTCGACATGTTTAGACAGAACAAAGGGGCTGATGGGGTAGGGGGGGGGGGGGGCAATATGTGGGAATGTGTTCGAGGAAGCACTGAGCTGAACTCAGGAGTGAACAGGTGCCGTTACAGGAGATCTCCGTTTATTACTCAGGAAATGAAGGGTTTCATTCGAACAAGCAGATAAACACATTCAGCTGTGAGGGAAATCTGCTCTCTCACAATAAAAGACTATAAACTTTACACTCTGGAGACTCTGGGATATCTTCACAGTGGTCCACGGTACAGTAGAAGTTCTGAGATGATTCAAGACCCCGTGTCTTCTAGCATGCACTTCACTTCACTTCACTTCATTAATTAATCATCAAAATCAAACTGAATGTACAACATATAACTAGGTTCATTTGTGTTTGTAAATATAAATGTTTATTGGAAACAACTGGACCCGAGTACAACAGGTACACTTTTTTTTTTTATTGCATTTTATTTCGTCATTTAGATTAGTTTTGTTCTTACTGAAGTCTTGAGTTTATATGGAAATAATTTCTGTGATTAAACTGATAAAACAAAACAGTTAACTCTCACAGCAAAACAAACGAAATGAACGAAACACAGAAATGACAAAAAAAAAACAAAAAAAAACAACCGATATCATTTTGTTTCAGAAATAATTTGCTTTATGTCATGATTGGATTCAAGAAATATAATGTATTTTATATTATGTATTCTATAATGTTTATATTGTCCTGAAAAGATTACATTGAGGATTTTATGTGAGTTATATTTCCGCTTATTTGAATTTAAACGAATCTCACACACACACACACACACACACACACACACACACACACACGAAGCCAATGAATATTTTTTCCCTCGTCTTATACAGACTATTAATAGACGAAGTAGAATACGGATGTTTTAATATTGCAAAACGAGTCAGAATTAGAAAAATAAAAGGTTTGTTAAAAGGATGAAGGCTATAGTGATTTTTAAAAACAGACCAATGTGATATTGAGAGTGCGGTTGGGGAAACAAAACACGTTTTGTGTCGTGAGTTTTCTCTATCAATAGGCCTGGATATTACAGGAGCTCCACCTGAATAAAAACAATATTATTTTTGATATTTTCTGAAAGAAAAGCGATGTGAAGAAATGCAAACGATGGATAGCGACCTTTCCTGATAAAAAAGGGTAATAAAAATAATCGGTGGATGAGTTGATTATTATTATTATTATTATTATTATTATTATTATTATTATTAGCATGTTGTTGTTGTTCTTGTTCTTAATAATAACAACAACAACAACAACAACAACAATTTCTAAATTACTAAAAAATGTGAGATGGTCAAATTAATTATTAATTCCTGCTATAGTAACTACAAAAAAGTCCTACAAATACTATAAAAACTACCGAAATCCTACAAATACTTTGAAAAACCAGTTGCAATAATAAACGAAAAACAAAAATATAAATAAGCCTAGCAAATATCTATAATAATACACTCCAAGACACAAAGCATTATTATTATTATTATTATTATTATTATTATTATTATTATTATTATTATTACTGTTGTTTATTATTATTATTATTATTATTATTAGTGCGACATTTTAAATGTTGATTTAAAAACGATGCAGTAATTCTTGCGGTAGGCCTGGTTAACTGGTCAGGTAAATGATCCCGGATGTTGTTCATGCTGTATATTTGATCTTCATGTTGCTCTGCTTAAACAACAGACACGCGGTGTTTGCTCTCGTGCTCTTATTCTAATTACAGCACAGCTGAAATGAAAGGTGTGTTATAGCGATAATGTGTATAAAAGTACTCCGCTGTGTTCTCACAATAATTATGGGCTCTTGTGAAGTTTGGGGTTGCCACGAAAGTATATTATATATACATATATATACACACACACACACATATATATGTGTGTATATATATATATATATATGGAATATCTCTTACAGCTCTCACACTACTGAGAAATAGTTCCTGTTAGAAGTTGACTGTTACTCTCTAATCACTTTATTATTATTACTATTATTGTTGTTATTATTATTATTATTATTATTATTATTATTATTATTATTATCATCATCTATAAACGCATAAATATCTTTTCGACTAAGGGAGTTAGATCAAGGAGGCAAGACGGAAACTGTTGGACTGCCGTATCTGTGTGTGTGTGTGTGTGTGTGTGTGTGTGTGTGTGTACGGGGGGGGGGGGTTGATAAAACAGCCAACAAAAGAGTCATGACACATTCTGCTTGGAGGCTCTGAAAAAATGAATGAATATAGAAATAAAAACAATGATTTATGTAATAAAATAAAAACAGCAAAATACTTAACTACAATATTTGCAATATTTATGTGCAACCCCCCCCCCCCCCCCCCGTATACACACCCCTCTTTCATTTAAAGCTCTACAAGTTAGCCTGACAGCAACTAATCTATAGTTGTGATAACCTCATCATTTTAAGCAACTCTTACGTCACTTGTGACGTGTGCAAACATACCTCTAGGCCTGTCATTCATGCGCCTTTGCTGCCCTTAACCTTGCATTTAAAAATGATGTTATCTGATTTGAAGACTCTGTGTAAAAACCGAATGCGGAACAAATTCAGTGATCTTAAGTATAGCAGGCACGGCATAAAGGATTGAAAATGTAAGAAAACTGAAGAGGTTTATTTTGGCGTATATAGGCTTGTTACAGCCTTGCCTGCTGAAAATAAATAAATAAATAAATAAATAAAGTGTTTAACAGAATTAGATCATTTATGTTGTTGTTTTTATATTCTATAATTGTATACATGATTTTAATATTTTGCGATTGTTATTTATTTTAATTAGCCTATTCTTAGGCAGTTTATTAAACGCCCCAGATGTAGCCTACTGCCCTAATAAGTCATTAGACTTTAAAATGATAAATAATAAAAGTAAAAGAGTAGCTACCCAATGACGCAATCTATCTATCTATCTATCTATCTATCTATCTATCTATATATATATATATATATATATATATATATATATATATATATATATATATATATATATATATATATATATAAAACAAACAAGTGTAATGCTTCTAAACTGTTAAACTAACAGTAAATATGATGTGACTGAGCTGGGCTACACAGTAGACAGAATATACAAGGGTAGTAGCTGTCCTTAGTATTACAAAGAGGCACTTTATAGATTAAATAAATAGGAAATAAAGAGGAAAAAAGAGGGAGAAACGGGGAAATAAAGAGGAAAAAAAGTTAGTGAAATCCCATAAAATGAAACGAAGCCTGTAAGAAGAAGAGCAGATAAATAAATCAGACGTCCTTTAAAACCTATAAAATGTCTGTTTCTAATAATATTAATAAAAACGACAGCCTTGTATTTCCTATAAAAACAGCCTGCTGTGCAACGCAGCCAGATCAGATCCTGTGTATGATCATAAACAAACACGCTGTGGTTATGAACGCGTTATAAGCGGTCGCAGTGTTTATGAGCGACCGGGAATGACGTCTGGGGAATGAAAAGAACGTTTAAAGTGACAAACTCTTTCCGCGGCGGAACAACATTTGTTGTTGTTGTTGTTGTTGTTGTTGTTTTTACACGATGCATTGTGGGTAAAATGTAGGAACCTTAAACTATTTTCTATGTAGGTGCATGTGCGCGCGCTTGTTGCTCGGTAAATCAGCGTGGCCCGTGAATTAATGCCCAAAGCCACACACACACACACACAGGACAGCCTGCCAGTCGCGCGCGCTGTTAATGATAGGCAAGCTCGCGCTTCAGACCGACATTTCCTCACGGTTTAAAAAGTAATAATCCTTTTTTTTTTTTTTTTTTTTTTATAAAGTTGTGTGTATGTGTGTGTGAGAGAGAGAGAGACAGAGAGAGAGAGAGAGAGTGAGAGAGTGAGTGTGAGTGTGTGTGTGTGTGTGTGTGTTGATAGAGTCCAGTGTTTAACGTTCTCGTCTCGCGCCTGCGACGGAGGAGGTGTTGAAGCAAAATAGGGAACCGGGGGGTCCCGTTACCGTAAAAAAAAAAGAAAAGAAAAAAAAACCAACAAACACAGCGAGAGGGAGAGAGAGAGAGAGAGAGAGAGAGAGAGAGAGAGAGAGAGAGAGAGAGAGAGAGAAGAGGAAAAGAAGACGGAAAGAAAGACGTGATTAAGACATGAAGCGAGAAGAGCCGTAATTTCCATCTTTAATACTCACCGGTGCGCTTTAGGAGGCGCGTCGCCGCTCAGCGTGTGTGTGTGCGCGCGAGCGCGCGTGCGTGAATGTGTGTGTGAGTGTGTGTGTGTGAGAGAGAGAGAGAGAGAGAGAGAGAGAGTGTGTGTGTGTGTGTGTTTTAATGAAAAAAAAAAATTGAACACCGGAAGTCTCGCGACTGTGTTTCGTCGTCGAAGTTCCACGCTCAGTAGTTGCGGGAGTGTGTGCGGGAGTGTGTGCGGTGTCCTGTCACGCGCCGCCGCCGCCGCTGCTGATGGTGTCGGGATGAAGAATCACTCACAGTGAACCGGAATCGTGCAGAAGTCTCGAGGTCGCAGATAATCCGCCCGCGTTCCTGTTCTCCGCCTGAGAGACAAACAGAGAGAACTGACTGAATATATCTATAGAGAACGAAGAAGAAGAGAGAGGGAAAGACGGGACGAAGAGACGAGGAGACTCTGGGCTCGGGGCCGACTTGTTGAGTTCTTTTCTGTCGGTTCCGGTATCACCGAAGAGATCGCGAGCCGTGCACCCGTTCACCCCGCGCCTTCTTCCTCTCCACTGGGCGCTCCTTTCTTTCTTTCTTTTTTTTTTTGTGTGGAAAAGCCGACTTTTTTTGAGGGGAAATGGGTGTTTGAGACTGTTGGCAATTTCCCCTTCACAACACAACAATGGTACGTGATATGTGAATTAATCTCTTTCTCACTGGTGCAGCTCAGATTCCCTGACAAAACAACAACCACAACAACAACAACAACAACAAAAAAGCCAACAATGTCCAGCCTAAATACAAAGCCAAGACTGTTACACTGTTATTATTTATACTTGTTTTCCCTTAGGCTACATGTGTTCAAATTTCAAAAGTTTATGAATGTATTTAAAAATACACACGTATGCACCACTCAGTCAAGTGTCCTGGAGATAGATTAATGCTTCAGATCATTTTTAAAAAAAATTCCTTTCTTTTTAATTTTTTTTTTTAAATTTAGCAATATAACAATAACAGTATAATATCAGTAACACTAATATATGCACTCACTCTATACAACTAGTTCATTTTCCTTGTTGCACGTCTTTTCTGACTTTACACGCTTAAAAATAAAGGTTCTTCAACGGTTCTTTACAGCGCCATAGCTTCTTCAAAGAACCTTCTTCTTGTCAAGAACCCTTTTTCATTGTACAGGGTTCTTGGGTTGAGCTGTATGACTCTTTGGGGATTAAAGAATGTTTAATGTTCATGTCTCATTATAGGTTCTTCAGAGCAGTGTATTGGTTCTTCAGGGTATCTTCTCTTAGCAGGTTAACGTGAACCCTATAAAGTGGGCCTGGAAAAGGTTCTCCTGGCATCACTTTTAAGAACCTTACTTTGGTTCCTTAAAGTACTAACTAAGGGTTGTTGTTTTTTTTTTTTATAGAGAACTTATGATAATATGGTTCCTTGTAGCACTGCTTTGAAGAACCATTTTTGGGGTTCTTTAAAGCACCAGTAACTAGATGGTTCTCTAAAGAACTTGAGGGCAAAAGGTTCTTTGTACAACTTGGAAGGTTTCATCTATGGCATCAGGCTGAAAAACTAATTGGAGCCTTTATTTTTAAGAGTGTAATGTGTATGTTTTACTATATATATATATATATATATATATATATATATATATATATATATATATATATACACACACACACACACACACATATATATATATATATATATATATATATATATATATATATATATATATATATATATATATATATAAAAATGTATGCCTAAAAATGTATATATTTATATATATATGTATATTTCAGGCATTTTACATTTTATATATAGGGAGCAAAAGACTAAAAATGGTCAATGTTTTGGACCCTGGATTTCTTTAACCTTAAAACTAAATTCCTTTAAGGTCATCCAATGTAATGTGCATGTTATTATATGTAATAACACGTGTTATAACTGTCACGTGGGCTCTAATCGTTGTTGTTGTAGTAGTACTTGTTGGTGTGGTTGTTGTTGTTGTTGTTGTTTTTTTTTCCTTAAAGTAGCGAGTGCTTCAAAACCTCAAATGATATCTTTCACGTCATCATTCCTCCACCGCTCATATACGTGGCTTATTGTATTGAATAGTAACTGTATTTTGCGGTATTTATTTGTCAGGCTCATTTTTTCCCCCTCTCGGTATTTCCTTTTTTTTTTTCAACCGCAGAACTGTTTCGACTGGTTTTGGCATTTGGTTTTAATCAAATGTTTAATCAAATGTTCCCTTTCCAAAGACCTCCGAGGATGGACTGACACGCCCTCACAGGCAATAAGTCAGGCTTTGAATCTGTAACTGAACTGGCCTTGGGCAAGCATTTTTTAATCATGACAAACCTTATTATCTATTAATATATATATATATATATATATATATATATATATATATATATATATATATATATATATATATATATATATATATATATAGTTAGCCAGCAATGTATTTCTATTCAGCCGAGCACACCTGGAAGGAACGTCATCAGGAAAGAGTAATAAGTGCTCTTTGATATGAAGATGAAGAAGCAGGGCTGAACCAAGTTAACAAGTTTGGGTTTTGCATAAACAGTGAAGCCATGGAGTTTTGGAATAATATGTTGCTAAAGGCTAAAAGGTCATTGTGTTCGCTTTACTGTTGTGAACTTACCGTTCTGTTGATTTTACTTATTTTTTCATTCGTTGTTTAATATTGCGGACAGGACACATACACGTTTTAAACTACTTTCAGCTTTTAGTCCTTTTTATTTGAATTTGAATCTTTATCCAAAACTTAGCTTTCCATTGAAAATATATACCTCTAGCCAGGATAATGGAATCTAACTCTCCAGTTATTATTATTATTATTATTATTATTATTATTATTATTATTATTATTGACCATTTACTCTCTATAGTCAGGCCTCAGCCATTCATGCCCATGTATTAACAAGTCATTTTGAATAAAACTTCTAAAATGCCCAGTGAGCGTTATACAAACAACATGGCAGCAACTTCTCATTAGAGTTGTTTTTTTTTTTTTTTTCATGCACGTTAGCGTTGGGCAAATATTCTTTGCTCTTTTCTCAGACGGACAGATGACACGTGGACTCGACTCAGCTTGACTTCCAGAACATTCTGTGAGTTGAACCGATCTGGCAGACGCTCCTCGAGCTGATAGGTCGACGTGGTTGTCTCGGTGCCACGGTTGTCGTGGCGACCGTGTCCTGCGGTGACGGCGGGTAGCCGCGTGAACTCATTTTTGGCTGTAAAAACTTCGAGAGCGAGGGAAAGTTTGCTGTTTGTGCGAGCAGCGTCGTCCATAACAGTGGTCACCGAGACTCTCTCTCTCTTTCTCTCTCTCTGTCTCTCACACACACACGCATAAATTGTGTGTATGTACTATAGATGTGCAGGGAGTGTTGGACGTGCACCTCGTGAAGACGTCGAAACCGACACACATCTGTGTTTCCTCTCGCGTACGCAGTGAGCTGACCCGAGCCCGCACAGGCCACGAGAAAAAGAAAAAGAAATGAACATTTCAAATTGAAAAGCTGAGGTGCAAAGTGCAGAGCAGTTCTGGCGCAGCTCGAGCGCTTTAAGAGCCAGAAAACTAAAGTCAAACCCCCCAAAATGCCCCGCAATAATTAGCGGCACCGTAACCGTTCCACTCTTCCAGCTCCCGTGCACCATTCGCGCTCTTCCTCTCTTGCTCTGTGTTGTTCCCTCTGAGACGTCGGTGCGAGAAATCACATTTTTCCAACACTTCTCCCCGAGGTGCTCCTGGCAGACGCACAGACGAAGGCCGCTCCATCCTTTCATACAGCCTCCTTTCTCGCTTTCCCGCCATTCTCTCTATTTCCATCTCTCGCTCTCTCTTTGAAGTGCTAGCCATCGCTGGCGTCTCTATCTTGCCGGCTAACATTTTTTAAAAACCAAAAAAACCAAAAACAAAATTTAAAAAAAAAACAAAACACCGAAGGTAAACAATGGAGCAAATCGTAATGGCCGTGTCGTCTGGAGAGGAAACAAACAAACAAACAAACAAACGACAAAACTATTGCGATTGTTTCACGGCCAAACGATTTTGAGAACCCAACCGTGTCTGCGTGAAGCGTATACGTGTACTGTATGTACATGTGTGTGAATGACTGCATCGTGTGCCTGAGCGACAGAGAGAGAGAGTTAAAGACATTCCAGTTAACTCTCACGACTCTCACCATATGTTCATCCACATACATTTTCTCTGTCTCTCTGTCCGTCCCGTCAGGAACTACCGCTCAAACCCCTCTCATTTGATTCCATTATGAACCGACCAATTAAACATTTGAAACAAAAGGCCGCCATTTACTGGCAGGAGAAAGGAAACCTGTCACAATTAGCACATTTACATACATTTCTATTGACTCCAATTAGGTCACCAGCTCCCACAGCCCTCTTTGAATCGTGCTCTTTCTCTCTTTCCGCCGCCGAGCCTCTAAAATGTTAATTAAGGATGAGGAACTCCAGATTCTGGCTACGGGTTGGCCATATGGACCCCGCATATGCTCCATATATATATATATATATATATATATATATATATATATATATATATATATATATATATATATATATATATATATATATACACATACATACACGCACCATATATAATTAATAGCGTGGTTCTCTCAATAAGCCGAACTGGCATCTGGTACGAAGGTTATTTTCTTTATATTCAACAACACGGTCGAATCCACTCCGAGGCCCTGTAGGAGCTGGTGTTTTAACTCTGTTGGGATTCTTTTTAATAAGCACTGATTTTAAACAGTATCCAGTGGGGTTTATTTGGGCAAACGCTCCTCAGACGTTCTCCAGCCGTTCTCGGTTTCGGTGTTCTGTCAAGTTTCTAAGGTTTTCTCAACATCATTATTGGACTTATTCTCCAGTCACTGGCTCAATAATTCATGTTGATTCTGTTTGGCCCTGATAGCACGCCCACGCATTAACTAGGCTATAGATCCAACTCCAGCCCGGAGGCCGAGCATCACAATTAGGACGCGAGACAAAAAAACTGATCATAAATCAGCACTTTTATCCCAAGACCTTTGATGAATAAAACCGCTGGCCCACGTTTTTTTTGGCAGAAAGGCGCCTTTTATTCTCTCGGTTTTGGAGCCGAAGCTAACATCCACGGCCATGACGGCGCTCTTGCCAGGCGCTAAGACCTGGACACTGAACAGCCCAGGCCAAAATGGCGGCCATTCATTTATTTATTTATTTATTTATTTATTTATTTATTTATTTATTTATTTATTTTTTATTCAACCCTCCTCCCCTAAGACGTAATAAGGACAAGGAGAACTCTGTGAAACTCTGCGTACCATAATGTCCTAATAGAGGTCATTAGAAAGGGCACATTTGCAGGATAAGATGTTAGCATGGCGCTGCTAAGCCTCTATAAAAACTCATGAGAGAGAAACGGGAGCGCTAACCTCTCATTGGGAGGGATATGAATAGCCTTTGTTTTTCACCACTCCTCTGCGCCAATGGCTGGAACTTATTATGAGGTTGTGTGTGTGTGTGTGTGTGTGTGTGTGTGTGTGTGTGTGTGTGTTTTAATATGTAGGCCTATTTATGCATAAAACCCATATTTGTGGTGAGTTTTATGTGAATGTGTATGTGTACACGTGTTCATCTGTGCCTATGTATGAGCATATTCTCCTTTTTTTAACAAATGCGTCTTCATGTATGAAAGTGTATGTGCGAGTGTGTGTGTGTGTGTGTGTGTGTGTGTGTGTGTCTCATCTGCCTCCTCGTCCCACAAGGGGCATCAGAGTGTGTCTGTGTGTGTGTGTGTGTGTGTGTGTGTGTGTGTGTGTGTGTGTGTGTGTGTGTGTGTGGTTCAGTGTGTGCCAGGTAGGTGGTGGTGGTGGATAGCTGGTTGGTGGATGGTTTTTGGCTCGGCTGGACCGGTACCAGGTGCGGTTTCTGTGTCCATGAAAGCTGTGAAATGCAATAGGATTTCGCAGGATTTTCTGGCTATGCAGTTCACCGCCTTTTATTTTTTCTCTCCAAAGACAAAGATTTGGCCTCAACCTTTCCTTCTCTCTCCCTCTCTCTCTCTCTCTCTCTCTCTCTCTCTCGCCTGGCTAATGCAACTCACAGCATACAAATTAACTAGTGTGAACGGAAAGGTGTCCTTTTTTTAAAAAAAAAACAAAACCAAAAACAGTCTCTGAACTGAACCTGAGGTTTCTGGCAGAACTGAAGAGTTTAGAGAGGTGCCGGTTGTGAAATGTTAATCACGTACCTTTTTTCTGTTTGTTTGTTTTTTACACAACTATATTATTCGCGAATGATCTACATGGTGAGCAGTAATATTCCTTTCGACCGTGAACACTAGGTTCGCTCTCATTTCACAAGAACCGATCTAATTTACCTCTAATTTACTTCACCCGAGACATTTCGGAAATTTCCGTGACCTATGTTTTTGGTTATTAACTGTTGGACTGGAGCTATGGCATTGATATAGCTAACAAGTAGTGTGATACAGGCATGGTCGAATCTTATATTTATTACCTAGCCCGTTGAATTAGTCGAAGCTCTAGAGTACGTGCTGCCTAGTCCATTGTTTCGGTTGCCTGGAAACCTGACTGGCTAAATTAAAACCTGGTTATGTAAATGTAAATGTTATTTTTTTGGTATTGTTCTAAATCATATACTATCGAAATCATGTATATAGTAAGTATAAGAGTTGTATGGCAGATTTGCTTTTTATTTTGCTCTGTTTCATCACCGATTCTGAAAAAAATGGTCTGTAATTAAAAGTAAAAAAGATAACAGAAAAAAACAAGTCCTACCCACAGCTAGATCACACCCTGACTGACATGTGTAGTGCAGCAGGAGGACTGAGCATTGAGGTGTATTACACCACTGTGAAAAGCATCATATTTTAACATTAGTAAACATAAAAACCTTTTTAAAAAAAAAAAAAAAAAAAAAAAATTTTATGGTTGCTGAATCCACTAGGCAACAACGAATAAAAACCGAACAGCCTGAGCATCAGGGACAAGCAGGTTTAATGTCCAGACTGTTAGGTTTTTATTCGTAGTTGATCTATCCATCCCTGTTGAATGTCCACATAGCCAGTCCCTCCAGGACTCCGTGGTATCCTGAGGAGTGAATACCGAATTACGTGATGCGGGTTTAAGGACGCTGAGATCTAGAAACACGAACAAAACATCACGTGTAGATAGATGGTGATGGAATCGTAAACGGCGTCAAAACCGATGGTGCGTTCAAACTTCGGGAGAACCGCTAGACGACCAAATCCCTGCTACACACCGGTAACCCAACCTCCTAATGCTGTGGCACGAATCAGTCGTCAGGTAGACGACCTTCCAACTTCACGAAAAGTCCAATCTTATGCCTGGAAGTAAAATATCTTAACTGTAAAAGCAACATCGTTCCAAATATGGAACGTTTTTACATCAGGGTTCTTGTCAATTTGTTTTCTTGGATCCTCGTTAAACATATAGACCTGAGTCCAGCTGAATGTTGTAACATCATCGTGTATACGAATAACCTCTTCTTTCTTTCTTTTCTTTTTTTTACACAGTTCCGTATCGTTCAACCTTTTTGGCCACGCCTCCTAAAGTTTGAGTGTAGCTACATTTCTAGTGTGATAATCCCATTTCTAGCGCAAATGCAGGTTCTGCTGTTTCTGCAGTTTTCTCACATGCCTTGTTTAAAAATGAGATTAGCTTTAGCAATTCCATTCGGAAGCAACAATCTGAAAATTTGAGCATGTATTTGGATTTGAACAAAATTGAAAATTACTTAAGTGGGAGCTACATGAAGCTCATAGGTCCAGAAGCAAACTTAAACCACGTCCCGTGCCTTGGCTGATCGGCTCCAATTACACCGAACGTTTGTGTAAATTTGATTCTTCAATCAGCACGGTGCAGAAAGGCCGTTAAACATGGTGTTAAAAAGGATTTTTCGAGGCTTTATGTCTTAAGACTCGGCCTGTGTGTGGTCATTTGTGAGCGTCTGAGAGCGTTAGATAAGAGCAGCTGTGAATCGTGAAATGAAGTGCCTCTCTGTTTGACTTGCAGGCCACGGAGTCGTATCTGGTGCATGAAGAGGCGAGCCGAGGAGCCGCGCTGCCCGAGTGCTTCCTGGTCCCAGACACTTACAGGGTACGAACTGACTCTCGTTCTCTGCTCTTTGTCCTCCCCCTCCTTTTTTTTTTTTCTCTCTCGGTGTTTCTTTCAGTAGTCACGTCCATGAACACCCCGAACACGTCCATGTCTCTTCATGTGGACCAGTTGGTCACTTCTACACTATTTCAATACGATATTTCAATATGATCAATTTCAGTACTTCAATATCACCGACCCACCCATCAACATACTATTAAAAACATTATTAGAGTAAAACAGAATGATATCACAGGAAGTCGAGGGTAGGTTGGCTGTCTGTTATGGTATATATATATATATATATATAAATATTTTAACTTCTTGTTACTTAGTCTGTTTTTTTTCAGTAGTTTGGTGTGCTGTGTGCATGTGTTCCAAGGTCAGCTTCAGAAAAAGGCAATAATAGTGGTAGGAATCTCTCAGGAATCTCCCCGCCATTCCAGTTTACCCACAATAAAATTATTTCCTACATCTTGACTCATCTCAATTTTTCATTTCTGTAGCCATATTAGATATTTTTTTCCCGGTGTGAACATTAGCATCTTTTAAACCATAAGATTATTGTCATTACTCAAGAAGAAGAAGAAGAAGACGAAGGCTTAATTTCCATTAGAGCTTCCAGGACAAGTTTTACTCTCTGACTAGTATTACAACGTTCAGCATGAAATATTTACATATTTGACAGTTTTCTAAATAAATATAAAACAGTTTTCCCAAAATGGCTTTTACAATATAAAAATGTCTTAAAAAAAAAAAAAACTTTTACGGTGTATTAGCTTCGATATATTAATGCCATTATGTCACACACTGTGTAGTGAGCATACTGAGTGAGTCAGGTCTGTTTCGGTTTAACTGTGGGAATTATTAACGAGTGTAACGAGTTGATGGACTGTCATATGGGTCACCTGGAAAATGTTCAACTGGGCTAACGGGAGCCCAGAAATGGGGAAAAAATCGTCGTGGGTAAATCGAGAAAATCGCTTTCAGAATAGTAACATTTATGATATAAAGGAGAAGATTGATACCATTTTTTTTTTTTTTACCTTCTGTGGTTTGTGATATTTAAAATAATAATAATAATTAAAAAAAACAGGATAAATTGAAAGACTCAGGAACGTTCGGTTATATTTGAATACTATGTTAGTGATTAAAGTAATTAAAATGCCATCCTTACAGAAACAGAATCCTGATAGCCTTAGTACAATATCAGAAATGTTTGGTAGTGACATTTTCAACAATAACAACAACAACAATAATAATAATAATAATAATAATAATAATAATAATAATAATAATAATAATATGGTCCAAAACATAAAACACTTCACTATAGCGCCATCGTTAGGCCGATTTGGACTCATATCTCTTGTCTGAATAGCGTTTGGGAGTCTAATCTACTGACCAAGTTTCGCGTCTGTACCACATATTGATCAGTTTTAGCAGAGAAAACTAATCATCAGAAAATTCAAAAAGTGCTTGGCCCCCTAATAAACGTTTATACACAAACCTGGGACAGGTTCTGATGTTGGTGCATTTAATGCAAAATCGATTTTCTCATCTATCGTGATGCATATCATGTATCGTAAACCATCTTTTCACGGTATCAGCATCGTGATGTGATTTGTTGTTGTTGTTATTATTGTTGTTGTTGTTGTATTGCTCACTCTCCACTACTCTAACCTGCCGATGAGCACTAAAACCTAGCGTGTGTCCTATATTTGAATGAAAAATTCAGTTTTCTCTGTTAAAGTGCAGCGTGTCAGGGCCTTTAGGGAACAGCTTATTGTTCTCTGATTATTCGAATGCCAGCCAGATAATAACGGAGCTCGTGGAATTACAGGGTATTGGACTTTGATTTCGATCGCATGAATGGGGCGTTTGATTAGTCCTCTGTCTGGCCAAGAATTAGCTTCGAGTCACACAAGCGTACGATTCATTCACAGGTGAATCGACGTAAAGCTTCTTTCCGATGTACAGGACAAATGAATAAATCTGGTTTATAACGTAATCTGAAGATCGGCTCGGTTACTGAGATAATGCTCTTATATCATATGGCGTGCTTTGTGTTTTGGACGTGTTGTAAAGCTCTATAGAGCAAACATATCGGCGTAAAACGTCATTACCGTCATTTAATTACAAGCCATATGGGAGGGATTAAGGTTCAGTGAGCGTGTGTGTGTGTGTGTGTAAGTGTGTGCATGTTAGAAGGGAAAACCACATGCTCTAACTATATTGCATTTCTTGTGTGTTTTAATGGGAGCATTACCGACTGAAACCGCTAACCTCGACTTCTTGTTTCTGGACCCCTGCTTAGCTAGAGAGAGAGAGAGAGAGAGAGGGGAGAGAGAGAGACAGAGAAAGAGAGAGAGAGAAAGAGAGAGAGAAGGTTGCGTGTGTAGGAATAAAAAAAATCGCTCGTAAAAAATGAAATGATTTCTTTTTATTTCACCTCACACTCTTATTGTATTTAATGACTTGCGTGTGTGTGTGTGTGTGTGTGTGTGTGTGTGTGTGTGGACTTTTTGCTAGTGTATGCAGCACACGCACTTCGGCTTGTTGAGTTGCCGCCCTTGGGCGTTGTGAGAGAAACTGGGTATCCAAGCACTCTTACCATTCTCTGCTCTCTCTCTCTCTCTCTCTCTCTCTCTCTTTCTTGTTTTCCTTTTACTCTCAATGTCTCTCGCTCACTATTTTCCCTCTATGAGTTGTTTCCATACCGGCTGTGTTCTCGCTCCCGTCGGTTCCCGTCACCTCATCCTTTCTGAGGACACTTTAGCTCGTTCGACAGCTGCTCGGACTCAGAGACCGCACCGCACGGTCTCGTAGAGATACTCGTCTGTAACTTCAGGGTTAGAAGGTAAAGCTGGCTGCATGGTTGTCTCCTGAAAACATGGCTGAGGAACAAATGTCCTCGGCAACACGTTATTCGGAGATGTGTGACCGCTGTTCATCGTGGTTAAATTAATTGTTCGATGTTGAATTATGGTTTCAGCTCCGTACCTTTACATATCTTTGGTTTAACTTACTGACCTTCAGTCTACTGCCTAACCCGAACCCTAACCCTGTCAGTCAGCAAAGTATTTCAGCTAGAGAAAAGGTCTGAAACTACACAAACTACTGCGTCTTCTAAAGCAGCCGATCGTGTACGGTTTATGCAAATCATTTAGCTAAAGGCAGCTCATCAGTCCAGACGCTAGCTACAGGGCTAGAGACATTTAGTCAGAAACTAAAAGAGAAATAATCACCACAGACTTTTCATTTAATCTAATCTCTCTGGTCTGATTAGCTTAACTGACGACATGTCTGGTTAAAATAAAACAACAACAATGAAAGCAGAATGTTTAAAGACAATTGGACATATATACTGAAAAGTGAAATCCTATAATCTTATGGGGAAATCTAGGTTGCTGAATGGTTGTTCCTCTGGAGAATCTTTGGGAGGTTCTATGTAGAACCCTACATACGGTTCCCAGTAACCTTAGAAAGAACCTTAGAAACCTTCTAAAGAAGCCCTAAGGAACCCTTTTTTCTAAGTGTGAATAGGGTGTGGTTTAGGACACGCCCACAGAGGGCTGACAGCAGGACATTTCCTTCCATTCCTTTTTTAAAGTGTTGCACAGTGCACTTGTTTCTCCAACACCGGAGACAGTGACTAGGAGTCATTTGTAAACATGTCCAAAAGTGAATGGAACTGTAGTAAACAGTTTGTCAACCTATTAGGAACGTGAAAGACGGGTTATTGTGTCATAAGATATAAGAACCAATCACATTCTAATATGCAAATGCAGGCAAGAAGGGGAAGGAGCGGAAGCACGGAGGGAGGGTTAAACTCGTTAAAAAATTCAAACGATGTTGCCTGATTTGGATCTGGATCGATTTGATATGAACTCCTAACCCTAATCGTAACCATTTTATAATTCGCTCTTCGTAGAATTCGAGTTATGATCAGTTTAAAGACCTTTTTTTTTTTTTTTTTTTATGGTCACACAAAGTTTTGGGTGACTTTCAGACTTTAAAACAAACCTCATGCTAAATCAGAAAGCCAGTTCAGTTTTCCCAGCTATTAATAATAGCTTGGTAAGCCTATAGAATGTTAAACTAGAGGCTAGTGGAGCTTTTAATGGTTAGCTGATCAAAAACGCTTGGGTTTACTGGTCCAAAAGATGTGGTTACATGGCCTACTAGGTGAGTCAGAGACAAAAAAAAAAAAAAAAAGCACAAGTAAACGTGTTGAAATGTTTTTTTGTGAATTAAACACACAGAGCAGCTTAGCTATAGAACAGCAGGCTACTGCCAAAATATTAGCATTTTTCCACACGACGCTTTAAGTTGATTATTAGTAGTCTCGCCAAAGGTATTTTTTTTTTGGTCTTGCCAACTAGGTTATTAGGACAACACCTAATTTAAAAGGTCACAAGACACATGAACAAGGGCTAAATCTCTACAGTGGTTTCTTTCGCCTGTTTCACTTGTAACGAGGTTAAAATCATTCATTTCAGTCAACATCGAAGCGGAATAAATACTACATTCGAAGGAAAGAAGCTAAACACTAAAAACTGCCTTTGTCCTTTCAGTCAGCGAAGCAGAATTGTATAGGAACGTCTTCAAGCTACGTATATAACGGGTGACCTTTAAGTCCAGTTTTGTTCAGTAGAGACCCTTTCGCATCATCTGTACAAAAACGCACCTGTACAGAACATCCTTTCAGGCACTTTATCCATCCTGAACGTGTTGCCTGAACACTGGTATCCGTTAAACGAGCAGTTCGGAATGTTGCCTCTGTTGCCTGTGAAGTGAACCGCAATTGTATTTAAATTAGAGTGGCGAGACTTCGTCGTCCCCAAACCCCACTGAATAAATGCGCAACCTGGAAATGTTTCAGGGACTGAGATCATTTCAGAATTTCAGCACGGAAAAACGTGAATGAGTCTTATAGATATAAGACAAGGTCTTAACGAGGTCCGACTGCACGCTCCGCTGATTGAACGTACAAAAACATACCACAAAGAAAGCCGTGTTTAGTCTAAAACCAAAGGTTAGTGACTTTTCTGGGACTCGACTGTTTGTTCCTCTATGACTTTTACTGAACAGAAGCGTAAATAAAAAATGAACACAGATGTAGATAGCCAACTCTTTGAGTATTGTTTGTATAGTCGAGGGTTGTTAGCTACTTAGTTCCTTTTCTGATAGGGAAACACTGTTGTTCGCTACTGTAAACATTCTCATTAATAAAGGTACCAAACTGTACTTTTCCTTGTCTCTGGGATGGTACCAGGAAGTAGCTCTGGATGATATGACAATATAATTTTGGTATCATGATAAATTGTATCATAGTATACTTTTCGGAGATATATTTCTATTTCTATATCTATATCTTTATCTAACTATATGTATATATATATATATATATATATATATATATATATATATATATATATATATATATATATATACACTGTGCAAAAGTTTTAGACACCCTATTTTTTTTATTTTTTATTATTTGATGACTTCTACATTATGGAGTCAGTACAAAAACATTTTAGATTCCCAAACGTTAGATTTCCAGCGCACAATTAAATGTTACAGAAAAACGTTTGCGCGTCAGTAAAGAAAGCAGCGTATTACATAAGAGACACTTTTCAAACAATAAAACACGATGAAGGCTGCCGGGGTTTTTCTGCAGAAATAAGAAGCGAGATGCTCGATAACACATACGGTTAATTTCCCTATAAAACCTGCACACATTGTACCCGAGACTACTCATTTATTTATTTATTTATTTATTTATTTATTGTCACACCAAATATTGACTTTGTTTCATTTACTACTGTTTACTGCTTTTAAATGTAGAAACATTTCATTTGATTATTTTTGAAGACATCTTCAAAATATCCGCTCACCAAACACCACGAACGCAGCATTAGAGTAGCCAATCCAAGCATGTTCTGGGGAGGGAGGAGGAAACCGGAGAGCCCGGAGGAAACCCACAGGGAGACTCGCATGTGAAACTGTGAGGCAGGAGCACAGTGATATCGTGAATGACGGAGGGTTTTAGGTTACAAACTGCGGCTTGAATAGAAAAATAGAGATGGTGCCAGTGGTAGGTGCTAACAGGAACGGCTCTTCTCTTCAATAGAAACAGACTGCGCGTGAGGTAAAGAGGAGCTTTAGAAAAACCTGTGTGTGTGTGTGTGTTTATTTGACTGGGATTGGAGAGGAAAAGAAAGATCGAGGAGAGAGCAGAGGTGTGTGTGTGTGTGTGTGTGTGTGTGCGCGCGCGCGCGCGCGTGCGTGTGTGTTTTTTCTTCTTCTTCTACTTCTTCCTGGCCAGAAGTTTGAGCTTTCACTTTCTGGCTCCTAGGCGGGGTTTGTTGGAGGAGTGGGGAGGAGGAGGAGGAGGAGGAGGAGGGTGAGGAGGGGGGCGGGGCACGAGCGCGAGTTATTGCTATGCGACCCGACACTGCGAACTTCCATTCAGCTCCGTAAACGCTCCTCCAATGTTTAATTCCGAAGTAGCAATGTATTCTCCGTACTGCCTGACACAGGTAATGCAAAATTAACCATCATCATCATTATCATCATCATACTGTATAGATGGAAGTTTTGGGGGGGGTTTTTTGCGCATGTGCACTGTGTGATTTTTGAATTGCATTGTTATAACTTTTGCTGTTGGTCTCGTTCTGTTGCTCCTTTTAAATGTCTTGGGTTGCTGCGCGCGCGCGCGCTTGTGAGTGTGTGTACGTGTGTGTGTGTTTGTGTGTGTGTGTGGGGAGGGCGACCGGGGTGGGTGGGTGGTGGTGGAGGGGGGTTTGCTCTTCCTTTTTGCTCTTCTTTTTTTACTCTTCCGCGCTCTTCCCCTCCCCTGCGCGCGCTCTCCTGGTTCTCTGGTTCTCTCAAACCCCCCTCGTGCGTGGCATCTTTCCAGCGCGCGGATCTGCTTCGTCTCAGTGCACATGGGTTCTCGTAGAAAATGGCGCTTACACACTCGATCTACGGCTAAGCACAAATTTAAAACAACAACAACAACAACAACAAACAAACCAACAAACAAACCCTGCAGACCGCGCCGCGCGCGCGCGCTATTAAACTCGTCTAGTATGTGAAAAATACTAGGACATCCCGAATGCTCGCTCGCGCGCCTCTGTTTCGACGTGTTATGTCGTATTTGGGACGCCGCCTCGCCCGATTCATATAAACACCGGCTTAGTTTTCATTTGCGGGTTTTTTTTCTCCTCTCTGGAATTCTTCAGCATTTAAATGCACTGTTTTTTTTTGTTTGTTTTTAGTTTTGTCTGAAGGTTTTGATCAAACCTAAGACCATGCTGCCTGACAGAATGAACAGCTGTCAGCATGCACGGGGTTTTTTTTCCTGTTTTTTTTTTCTTTTTTCTTTTTTTTTACACCCGGCTTATCGCAGCAGATAAGACAAACTGCAGAATAGTTCAACGGCTTTAACTCATCTGAACTCTTTATTTTTTATTTTTTTACCAGTGCACCTGCATTCTCCTAAAAACATGCAGCTGCGGTTGTTATTGTTGTTGTTGTTGTTGTTGATGATATTGTTGATATTTTGGCATCAGGACGAACATCATCTGTTTATCCGCATTTTTTGTGTGTGTCATGTGAAGATTTGTGTGAGTTAGCGTGTGAAATGTTGCATCTGAACATTTGTGCAATGTAAACAAAACAGAACTAAAAATATTGCTAATTGTTACTCAGGACATTTTTGTCTCTTTTTGTCTTTTTGTGTGTGTGTGTGTGTGTGTGTGTGTGTGTGTGTGTGTGTGTGCAGCAGTTAAATAGGCTGTGCATTACAAAGTGGGTTGAGCAAATAAACTCGCAAAAAGCTTGGGATCGATTGTGTTTGAAATCCCGTACCAGAGTGTTCTTACTGAACTAAATTGTAAATGTATTGAACAGCGTTAAGATCGTAAATGATCGTGTTGTTTTGGGTTGTTTTTGACTCGTGTCTTGGCTCGAACGCTTGCACGGTCTGTATGATATGATGCACATAATTGTATCTGGGTTTTATTCATCAGAGAATTCAAAAAGAATTCCACTTCCAATGATAAATATTTATAGGTGTTTTTTTTGTTTTGTTTTGTTTTTGTTTTGTTTTTTAATTCTTGCATAAACTTTTTTTTTTTTTTTTATTCCCAACATTATTTATTTTTTTTGCTTTAATCTCTTATATCCAAATGTAGTATTCTCGGGAAATGATGAAGTATGGATGAAGATGTCATTTATATAAGAGAGAACTACACTGAGCTCATACATGCAAATTCAATTTGCATATAGTTGAATTAATTTTAACGATTGCATTTTTTTCATCAGTGTGATTTCTCTCTCTCTCACTCTCTCTCTCTCTCCTCTCTTTCTTTCTTTCTTTCTTTCTTTCTTTCCTTATTTAAATCTAATAGCCTACGGGTTTACATGCGGCCTAGTCCTGAATCTTAGCTCAAAAGCAAAAATGCAAAAATAACAGCCATCTTATTAGAGTTCTATTGAATTTATATCTGTATTATTTGTGTATATATGTATGTATTTTAAAATAATCAGTACAAAGCTGGAGGCTGTGTGTGTGTGTGTGTGTGTGTGTGTGTGTGTGTGTGTGTGTGAGAGAGAGAGAGAGAGAGAGAGAGAGAGAGAGAGAGAGCGTCGCTCCGTCCGCGAGGAAGAGTTTATTTATTTATTTATTTATTTATTTATTTATTTATTTATTTATTTGGAAACTCCGACTCGGCTCTTTTCCTCTTTGGCTCAAAAGTTTACTTGGATTAAGCTTGCTTCTCAGTAAGGCCTCAGTCTCGACATTTATTTTAGAAATAATATCACATTTCTTTCTTTTTTTTCTTTCTTTCTTTCTTTCTTTTTTTTTTTTTTTTTTTTTTTTTGCAAATCACTTTATATTTATTTATTCAAACTTTTTTTTTTTCCTGTACAGTTTCCTTCATTATTTTTTCTTAATTATTATTCCATCATTTCATAGAGCCTAAGGTTTTTGGCAACTGTTTTATTTTCCTACAGGCCGTGGTGCTGGAGGCTACAGGTCACTGAGACGTTGCATGAAAATGGGATTATTAATATTGATTATGAACAGTAGGCCGCGTGGGTTGTTTGGTATGGAATTGTTTTTATTTTGTATTTTTTTATTTTTTTTAAAAAAAAAGACAAAAACAAAAAACAAAAAACTTGAAACTGTATCAAACTGTTTCAGCAGCCTAGAGATATGACAAGATTGATTGATTCATTGTTTTAATCAGCTTTATTGCCTGGAAACTCCCACCCTCCTCCTCTAAAGTGTGCCTGCACTGAATACTCTGCATTTACAGCCGTGTTTCTCAAGAAGCCCTCGTTTCTTTTCAGCCTCTCACAGACATGCATACAGTTTCTGTTGAAAATGTTTGCTCATGGTTTTCCCTCGCTTTTCCCGTCAGGTTGTGCAGAAGGCAGCTGATGGATTATACACACCTAACGTCGCCCAAGGTGCTTGGGTAATCAGTGTAATTAGCCTTCTGCTCACCACATTGCACGTCCTGTAAATACTCCAACAGAATAAGCGGCAACACATGTGAAGTGCGCGAGCCTACGGAGCCAGATCAAGTGTTGACTCAGGCGCGCGCGGTAAATTATCCTATCGCGGGTGATTTAGGGAAATAAAAGACGACAGAAAGATGGATGCCTTTATGCGTGGATAAATAATTACACCTCGGTCATATATATATAAATACAGTACAGAGCTATCAGGAGTTAGTAAAGAGAGCGATGAGCTATGGCGTGCTCTGTTGCACATCCTTTCCCCTTGTATTTTTTATTATTTCCCCCCCCCCCTCTCCATGTAATTAAAATTAATTAGCGAGCGCGCACACGCGTCACGCACACCCAGAGCGCGCGCTCAGTGTATTATGTGTAAATCGTTCTGCCCTTTTTTCACCTAATGAAAGTACAAGTAAGCCTTCCAGACCCACTTGTTAGTATGCAAGTGCACAGGCTGGAAGTTTGGGATTTGGAGCACAGCCAGGGTCTCGGACGGAGTTCGGTTTTTTTTTTTTTTTTTTTTTTTTTCTTAATGAATGGCGTCTTTGTGCTCAGTGGCCGCGGCGCGGATCGCAGGTTTTGGCTCAGCTCACTTCAGGCCACGTTTACGCGCAAGGAGAGCTTAGAGCACAGTCCTGAGTCCTGCAGTCGCCATGCATGCAGACGCAGACAGTTCTCTCCTGACCAGACATCTGACCTACATGCACAATGTCTTTGGGTGAAAATGGATCAAGTATGATCTAATGCTCATGAGTGTGCTGCACGCACTGGCTTCTCAAACTCAGATTTCAGCGTGAGGCTCGAGCCAGCGTTAAACTCTGATCTGTGCGCTGTGCTGTGCTGGGAGAGAAGCGGTGTCGCCAGCTCTCTTCAGATGTAGCTAAGGCACGCGCAAAAAAGTCGTTAGGTGACGTCAGAGATTTGCATAACCTTTTGATTCGTCATGGTCATCTGCATATCAAATGACAAATTATGTTAAATGGATTTATTTTATTTTTTTTCCTGAAGACAGCATTGTGTTTTGTCTGAACAGAGAGTAATAGATTAGAAATGATTTCATATAGAAAGAAGAACTCTTCGGGCACAGCACCACAAACATTTACATATTTACAAATGGTTACAAGTGGGATAATCCCCCTTTATTACTGTAAATATCATCAGCATAAGAGTTTAAAACAAAAGAACAAAGTGCATGGGTGGAACAAATAAATATATTCATGGGAGCAGTGGTGGTCAGTGATTGATCTATAGGAACAATGGCGGTCAGTGATTGGTCAGTGGGAACAGCAGTCATAAGTGATTGGTCGATAGGAACAGTGGTCATCAGTGATTGGTCGATGGGAAAGTGGTCATCAGTGATATGGAACAGTGGTCATCAGTGATTGGTCGATGGTAACAATAGTGATCGGTGATTGGTCAATAGAAACAGTAGTGATCGGTGATTGGTCGATGGTAACAGTGGTGATCGGTGATTGGTCTGTCAGGGTGGTCATGACCAGGGTGACCAAGTGACCAACTGTCAGGGTAGTCATGTTCTTGCTGTTTACACACGTGACCAGACTTATTGTGTTTGAGCAGGAAAATCACCAAACTGAGGAATTTTAGCCATTTAATCTGCAGCTGAAAGAAGGAAAACGCAAAAATTGCTGGTATTTCTTATTTAAAAAAATATAGGAAAATATCCAAGGAACGTTTAAGAACAAGTGAGATATCCTTTTTTTTTTTTTTTTTTTTTTACAATTCAGATCAACTGATTAAATTTAAAAACAGAATGTAATAAATTGTGATAAAAATTACAAGCGGAAAAGTGTCAAATTCAGTCGAGAAAAATTCATCTTATTGTTATTTGCAAAACAAACAAACAAACAAAAACCCCACATACTAAATTACCACAGTTAAATTACTCTTTATATTAACCTTTAACTAAGGTGATTTGAAGTTATCCTTATAAAGTTAGGTATTATACGCTAAATGAAGAGCGCGTTTAATAGTGTTGAATAGAAGTGACGGATTTTTCCGTTCACAATGCCGCTCCGCTCGTTGGCAGGAGCAATTTAATCTTGTACCTCATTACGATGCCCCAAGGTTTCTTTTCATGTGGAGTTTGTTTCGATTTCCCCCTCTGATCACGCTCGACTATCTAATGTGAAAATGCAAAGCTTACGGAATTACAGTCATGAAATCGAAGCCTGGTCGAGGACAAACGCCCTGCCAAACCAGCGCTCGAATGCCTTATTTGTTTAAATCACAGCTGTGCTTTCTCGTACGGTTCAGATGTTTCCGTGTGATGATTTCATTTCTCATTCATCATCAGATAAGCCTCTGTTGGCTCATTCAAGCTCGAGCACCGGATGACCCAAGACTGATGTACTTAGGCTACAGGTTTTCTAAAATGCGCACGGGGGGGTGTGTGTGTGAAAAACCCTAAATGCAAGTCATCTTAAGTTAGCGAGCGCCGGTCCCTAATCCATGACCCTAAATCTCTGAGGCGAGATGGTTAAATTCATCATTACAGTTGTCATTTTAAAATCTTACAAAATCTTTTTTTTAACAAGTTAATGGAAGAGTGAAATGTATGCGCTTTTTTTATTTTTTATTATTTATTTATTTTTAGGAACAACTCTGAATAGAATTTCTCAGCCAGTATTCCATTATTTTATGAAGCTGTTTGAGAGACAAATTGAACGAATTTGCCAAATGATGTCTTCTGAAGCAAATGTGTTAGGATTTAGGCTTTCTGTTTGCACAACTGACCAGACTCCAAGAGAGAGAGAGAGAGAGAGAGAGAAAGAAAGAGAGAGAGAGAGAGAGAGAGAGAGAGAGAGAGAGAGGATCCGTGTGATGGGCGCTTTAATACAAAATCCAAGTATTCAAATCATTGTCGTTCATAACAGGCTGCACTGAAAACACGAGTACTCACGGTACGACGAGGTCGAAGGACAATCTAAGAAAGGTGGAGGATCGGTGGAGAAGCAAGGCTCAGAACTTAGATGTCTGGAATGGTTGGCGAGACTTGGCAAGACATGGCAAGACCATTCAGAGATCCAGGTGTGTTTATATACCGAGGAGTCAGGAAGTGAACCGAAAAGCACCGGCAAAGGCCGCGTCAGAACATTATGAATGTCGTGTGCTGGTATGCGAAAGTGGAAGTTATTTACTTACATTTGCATTTGACATTTATTCATTTAGCTGACGCTTTTACCCAAAGCGACTTACAAATGAGGAAATCCAAGCCAAGCTTGTTAGTTACATTCGCCTTGTAGCTAACTAAACCAAGAGAAGGGAATTTCCAGCACGCTTGGGGTCGGAAAAAGTTATCCGTGTGTATTCGGAACACACACTCGCGTGTCTGTATATACATTTAAGCCAGGAATATAGCGTGCCGTTATAGGAAAATGCTCACTGACGGGGCGATGCGATTTTTTTTCTTACCACCTCGACGTGAATTCTTTTCCAATAACAGCATGTCACAAAGCGTTTCATTACTTTTTATCACCACAGCAATTTACCAACAATGATAAATGTCACTTTGTCAAAGAAGGACACTGCGTACTTTGCGTCCGCTTATAGTTACGTCTACGGTTGTCTTTTGAAGTGTGATAAGACGAAAAGAAACTGAAAGACTTTCCCGTGGTGGAAAACCTCCTGACACTGGAGACTCCTTCCATAAATGACACATAAGCTTAGTATTAACCTTGGATACGCTCGTGTAGCCTCCGACCGTACGACTCTCCATGCTAGTTAACGTGTTAGAATGAGCGCACTGATATTAATCCGCGGATAGGATTACGGCCGGAACTTCTTTCAGAGCCGCTCCGATAGAAAATGTCGCAACCGGTCAGAATCGAGAATTCAAGAGCACGGCGGCATTTCGGAAATAAATCAATAACGTATCGCAACGTATTCCGTTTCTGTTGTATATGATGCTATTATTACGTCCACCCATGATTATCCACTCACCCCCAAACCTGTGTGTTTTAGCCGTGGTAGCTGCTCTACATATGAGCAAAGAGCTCATGTATTAGCTCCCTAACACACACGCGCACACACGCGCGCATTACATAACCACAGAACCCCTAATCACTTCAGTGTGTGGAACCATGTCATAATAGATCCTTTCATAACAGCTCATATTTTGTCCCGAACTCCAGTAACCGGAGTTGGTTTTGGGACGCTGTTGCCGCAATTCCACACGATCCTCCTGCGTCTCGTAATTTTCTGTTTTCGATTTGTCAATTCCTTAGAAGTTACATGGAAAAGCCACTTTCTGGACCGCGCACGATGCTCGGGCGCGTTTTGTCCGTGGGGCCTGTGGGATCTTTCACTACGTAACTCTGTCCACGTCTTCTGCTCGTGGGAAATAAACAGAAAAATGAGCAGAGGAATGTAAAATAAGTTGGAGTCGCTGGTTAACTGACACGACTTGTGACAGTATGATGCAACGGTCTGATTTTGGCAAATAAATGGTGTGTGTGTGTGTATATGTGTACACACTAGCACTAGCAGTACTTTTGTATTGATAGAACACATCCAAGGTCATTTATTTCTGTCCTATGGGTGTGTGTGTGTGTGTGTGTGTGTGTGTGTGTATGTGTTAGACGTGTGGACAGCTTGTTTTAAGTCATCCATACCAGAAAGACTAATATAGTTCAGTCATCCCTGTGATGTGTGTCTAAAAAGGCCGGCACTAAAAGAGCCTTAAATAGAATGCACAATTTGCCAATTTGAATATATAAGATATCTCTCTCTCTTTTTTTTTTTTTTTTAAATCTCTGCATCTCATTTTGGCCGTTTTCCAGCGACAGTGGTGAAGTGTTGTGTCCGGGTGGCACCATATGTCCTGTTGTGCATGTCTCTCCAGACAGGATCGTTCTCCTGACCTTTAGTCCAAAGTGCACAGCTCGGTCAGTAGATAAGCGTTCGCTGGCACCTCTCCATCTGTCGGGGAAATATCGCCACGCCGTTGCGTAATGTACAATAGCGTTACCTGACGTGAACTTAGAGGACGAGCCGCCAGAGTAGCTGCCAGAGAGCGCTGTTTACAGGTTAATATATATTGTACACACCGAGAGCTGCTGGGATGTGTAGCCCTTTACTTATACACAAATTCCCCTACTGGAGATTTGACTGCTTTGCACAGTAGCAATTTAAAATGACAGGAGCAGCAGAATCTTCTGTGTGCGGATGTTCTGGAGTTTCAGCTGCTGTTTTAAATTTAAAAAGACAAGACAAAATGTCCCATCCAGTAGCAGCCTTGTAACATGGGTGTGAAAGTGTTGCGTTCTGATTGGACACGGAGCACAAAAGACTAACCTCAGACACCGTACACTGTACGATAAGAAGCCGCTTTTGGTTCCGGGACGTGTTTTACAACGTAGCATCTTTACGATCCTGTTGATCAAACGTTCATACGCGATAAACTCAAGTTCTACTGAGCTACAACAGACTAAAACTTCATGGAGAATTGAATACAGCAATGCGATAGTGGAGCAATATTGTACAACCGAGTAATGGATTAGATTAACAGAGTAGAATAGAATAATAGAGAAGAACGTCATAGAATAAACTAGAGCAGCGTTAAACAACAGAATAGAATAATTGAGTAGAATAATAGAGAAGAATAACATAATAGTAGAATAGAATGCAACGGTAGAGTACAATGAAATCGAACAAAAGAATACAATAGTGGAATTATAGTAGAACAGAGTTTAGCAATAGAATTGAGTAGAGGAGAATAACAGAGTAGATAATAATGATAGAAATAATAATAGTAGAAAAGATTTGTACAGATTCAAGTAGAACAACAAAATAGAGTAGAGTAGCACCATACAATAGAATTGAATAATAGAATGAAATAGAGAGAACAGTGGATTCACAGAATAGAAGTGAATAATAGGCTAGAATAGTTGAATAGAATAGGAGTGCAGTAGAATGGAAGGATAGAATCGAATTGAATAATAGATTAAAATAGAGTGGGATGGATTCGAGTAGAGGAGAATGATAGAATGGAATTGTAGAAAATATTTGAATAGATTCGAATAGAATCGAGCAGAGTAGCATGATAGATTAGAACTGAATATGAGAAGAAATAGAACACGATAGGTTTGAAGAATAGTAGACTAGAATAGAAGAATAGTATAGAGAGCGGCAGAATGGAAGAATAGATCAGAACGGAACGTTAGCCCAGAATAGAGTAGAATAGAATTGAGAGGAGGAGGAGGGTAATAGAGTAGATTAATAGAGAAGAAGAATAGAATAGAATAGTAGAAAAGAAAACCTATTCTATTTGCAGTAGATTCCGATAGAATAATAAAACAGAGTAGAGCAGCATGATGACAACAGAACTGCGTGATAAATAAGATAAAAAATAGAGAACAATAGATTCGAACTATAGAATGGAATTGCAGTAGAAGGGAAGAGTAGAATAGAACAGAACTGAATAATAAAATGAAACAGAGAACGACAGATTCAAAGAATGGAATAGGATTGAATAATAGAGGAGAACAGAACTGCATAATAGACTAGAATAGAATAATAGAATAGAGAGCAGCAGAATGGAAGAATAATATCAGAATGGAGTATTAGACTAGACAAGACCACAACAGAATTGAATAGAGGAGAACAATGGAGTAGATTCATAGAGACGAATTACAGAATAGAATGATAGAAAAGATTTGAATAGATTCAAATAGAACAACAAAATAGAGTAGAGTAGCATCACGACAGTAGAACTGAACGATAACACTAGAATAAAATAGACAACAATCGATTCAAAGAATGGAATAGGACTGAACAATAGGCTCGAATAAGAAGAATAGGATAGAGTGCTGTAGAATGGAAGAATAGAACTGAATAATAAAATAAAGTAGATTACACTAGATTTGAAGAACAGAACTAAATAATAGAGAAGAATCGAATTGAACAATAGACTAGAATAGAAGAATAGAATGGAATACAGCAGATTTGAAGAACAGAATTGAATAATAGAGAAGAATAGAATTGAACAATAGAGTAGAATAGAATAGAGTACAATCGATTTGAAGAACAGAATTGAATAACAGAGAAGAATAGAATTGGACAATAGACTAGAATAGAATAGAGTACAATCGATTTGAAGAACAGAATTGAATAACAGAGAAGAATAGAATTGGACAATAGACTAGAATAGAAGAATAGAATAGAGTACAATCGATTTGAAGAACAGAATTGAATAACAGAGAAGAATAGAATTGAACAATAGACTAGAATAGAAGAATAGAATAGAGTACAATCGATTTGAAGAACAGAATTGAATAACAGAGAAGAATAGAATTGAACAATAGACTAGAATAGAAGAATAGAATAGAGTACAATAGATTTGAAGAACAGAATTGAATAACAGAGAAGAATAGAATTGAACAATAGACTAGAATAGAAGAATAGAATAGAGTACAATCGATTTGAAGAATAGAATTGAACAATAGACTAGAATAGAAGAATAGAATAGAGTACAATAGATTTGAAGAATAGAATTGAACAATAGACTAGAATAGAGTACAACAGAATTGAGTAGAGTAGAACAGAATGTTGATGACAGACTTTAATGGTACAAAAGTTATTTCTAAAATTCATTTTTATATCTATTTTTTTTTTTGTATGAAGGTAAGGGTCGAAGTTGTTCCGGTCGTTCAGGTGATTCCTGCGCACCGCCTGCAGGTGACGGTGTACAGAATGAACAGAAATGTCGGATGGCGCTTTTCCTCACACGTCTCTAGAGACCACGGCAGCGATAATTAAAAGCATGACATCTCACTCCACGGCGCGTGTCCAGAGGTCGCCGGCGCATATGTCGCTCGCTGTCGTACAAGTCTGTAAACGTCATAATAACAGCTCGCGTTTGCAGCTTTACTCCGAGCCCGAGGCCGAGTTCCAGCGCTGCTCTTCCGAGTCGTCGAGTTTGATGTGGGATCGTTTTCTAATCAGGTCCAGGTGTGCCGTGGATTATCTGATAATGATACTTAATCCCAGAGGACCTCCGCGATGATTATCTTTCAAATAAACCGTAATGGCAGATGAACATCCACACATGTAGGCAATTCCGGATCGGCGTTTAAAGTCAGAGCGCATTAGCCGGGACGGACGGAGAGGCCGAATAATCTGCATGCTAAACAGAGTGTAATCTGTAATCATTCATTCGAGTCTCACTTTCTCCGGCTTGGAACGCTTCGTGTTTGCGGAATGTTGTACACAAGCTAAACTCTGATGGAGCGCATTACATCCTGCATACTACCCCCTTACTTAACCCCCCACCCCCACCCACCACCACCACCCACCTCCTCCCTTTCCAAACCTCCCTCAGGCGGTGCAGTTGGATGGATGCGAACTCGAGGGAGGGGACGGTGGCTTTTAAACGAGTAGAGAGAGGGATGGTGGTTTTGTAAATGAGCGTAGGGGTGGACGGCAGTTTATAAAGGAGTGGAAGGAGGGATGGTGGTTTCTAAACGAGCAGAGGGAGGGAGAGCGGTTTTTTAAACGAGTGCGGAGAGGGAGAAGGTGGTTTCGGGTGGGGTGGAGAAGGGATCACTGTTTATTTACTTATAGGCTGCAGCCGTAGACGCTTAACGAGAAGAATGAGTGGCACCGAGCCAGGCACCGAGCAAAGGGAAATGTGCGCACAGGAGGGAAAGAGAGTGTGTGTTTGTGTGTGTGTGTGTGTTTGTGTGTGAGAAAGAGAGTTTGTGTGTCTTTAACGCACTTAACATTAATCTTGCTGATGTAGGCATTCCTGTGGTTCTCTCTCTCTCTCTCTCACTCTCTCTTGTTTTCGCTCTCGTTCTCTTTTCTGAGCGCTCGGCTGCCGCAGGTTGCAGCACAGCGCGGAAATAAAACGAGGAATGCAGAACGATTAAACGTGCAGTTGTGCTGCCGTTGCAGGAACGTGTGAAGAACAGTTGAACGCAGGGATTGCAGCATGGTGGTTAAAACCTGGAAACTGGTGTTGCTAGGCAACCAGTTGATGCGGAAGATATGGCGTGTGAGCTAGATAACGGCCGAGGCTAGCGGAAGAGTTAGCTAGCGTAGTAGTTGCGGACAATGTAAAAGCAGCGTGACAGAAAATAAAACCCGCACACACACACACACGACTGTCGACGTCAATGCTTTCCTCAGAGGACTTTCCTTAATATGACGGGAATTGCGCTGTAATTAAACTTAGCCGTTAGCGTGAACTAGCCGAACGTTTTACTGAGAAATGTCGACTTAATAGTGTCACAACTGTCTTAAAAAAGTAGTAAACGCTACAGAAAGAAAGTACTCAGCAAACTTCAGCCAGCAGTGCGTACAAACTAGTACCGGTGCTAATTTGTTTGCTTAAATAGCGGGATGCAGCTATTTGTGTGCTAAGTGTCGATATTTTCCACAAATCTTTTTAAAAAAATACTTCTTTTTTTTTTTTTACGGGAAATGTGAAGTGATCCTGGAATGAAGGCGAGCGTCGGGAATATAACTTGTAAACTTGGTTTTAGTCAGAAAATTTACCTCAGGAACTTCTGAGATAATGAATACTACAGTTTTTGACGCTAGTCTCTTGTTAGCTAGCCATAAAAACATTTATGAGCGCTTGATTGGTCTGAAATAATTAGCTTTAGCTGAACATGGTGAGTTCGTGAACAATTTGCTGAACTTTTTAGGAATAAAATGCAGCGCTACGTGTATACAGTAAGTACGGGCTACTTAGCTAGCGCGTATGTGTTATGTCTCATATATGAACAAAGACAAAGGGCACAGTGATAGTGGAAACGGGACAGAAATGTCAGGAATATCGACATTTTCCTCAGATACATGTCGGAAATTGCTAAGAAATGACTCCATACAAGTAAAATGACACTTTTTCTTTAAACACTTAGCTTCAGAAGCAAACCGAACCTCTGTGGAATTAGCCATATTAGGAAACGTCGACTTGACATGATAATCTGTGAACTCAGAGAGCTGTCAGAAAAATTTCAGCTTCCAGAGTTACACAAGAGAGCCGTTCTTATGGAGTCTTCTTGTAAACACGTTGGACGCACTCGGGTTCTGTCTGAATGCATCATTTTGCACATTCGCCACCCCTCTATATAGAACTGCACAGATGTGATTAAAGCTCGGTGGCAGCGTGCCAGATGTCGTGCTTCATTCCCCAGCTATGTGTGTTTAGGTACGTGTGTGTGTGTCCAGCCGCACTTCTGCGTTATGTGTGTTTAGACTGCCTTTCACGGAGGTGGTGAAATCCAGACACTAACCTGAAGGCACCGTGCCGTTAGCAAGTGGAACTCTGCCAGCTCCTCGCCGAAGCCGCTACTACGGAAAACCCAGAGGGACAAAATTAAAAAGGATGTGTGAAGTGAAGTAACGTGGCTGGGACTTTTTTTTTTTTTTTTACTATTGTTTGCATTGTGGGACATGTTCTCCTGACAGATCAGTGAAGCAAGAACTTCAAAAACTGGGCCAGTTGGGACAAGGTCAAGGCTAGTTGGGACCTGCATGCCGCTGTCTCATTTGCATGGTTGCTATCCTCAAAAGAAACCGGTTTTAATTAAACAAGTAAAGGAAACAAAGGAATGTGATGAGTTCTTCAAGTAGGGCATGCCCCTGTTAACCAATCACTGGTATCTGACATCATCAGCGTGGCTCACACTTTTCCCGCTCCGGGTTGAAAATTCCCTCGAGGTTTTAAACAGGAAAACTTCGGTGTAGCTTTGTTTTTTTTTCATTTCACAAGCTTTGTTTTGTTTAAGGTATGGAAACATTCATCACGTTTGGGTGGAGTCGGCCCTTTAGGCCACTTTTACACTTGTTTCTCAACCGCTAGGTTATGTGTAATCCTATTCAAAGTAAAGTGGATTGCGCTCACACTTGAGCACTTCCAAAAAGTTTTCAGAAAACTGATGAGTAATGTGAAACACACTGGGGGGGGGGGAACACCCACAATAGAAACCCTCATAGAATTTATCATGGGTTTAATGGTTATAATGGGAATTGTATTGGTTTTAATGGAAACTGTAATGGTCACTGTCGATCTCTACTGGTAATTTGTTGCCTTCTATTGGTGGCATGTTATGTCGAGTGGATACCGTTATGGACCAGTAATGGTAATGGTTTCTATTGGTTCTGTGATGGTTTCTACTGGGGGTTTTCCAGCAGTTGGGGTGCATGTGAGGAAAAAAAAACATGGAGAACAAAGTGTGGGTGAAAATAAATGTTTTGTTAATCTAAACAAGACTGTCTTGTCTTTTCAATATTCCAACTAAAAATGAGTGCTTGGCTGTTTTGGGGACGTTCACTGGGACACGTGTGTGATAGATACAGCAAACACTAACAACCTCCTCATCACCAGAGTTCAATCTTTATTTCATCTGCATTACTGAAAAGAATAAATCAAATACTACTGGTACGGGGCGGCTGTGGATCAGGTGGTAGAGCGGGTCGTCCACTAATCGTAGGGTTGGCGGTTCGATTCCCGGCCCACGTGACTCCACGTACCGAAGTGTCCTTGGGCAAGACGCCGAACCCCGAGTTGCTCCCAATGGCAAGTTAGTGCCTTGCATGGCAGCTCTGCTACCGTTGGTGTGTGAGTGTGTGTGTGAATGGATAAAAGCGCTATATAAGTGCAGACCATTTTCTGGTAATCGAGTTGTTATGGTTACAATATGCAGTTTTCAACAAAAAAAAAAAGCCAAATGTGAAAGTACTCTTAAAAGTTTTTAATGACTATCATTACGTCAGCTAGCCTTGTCTTATCTAGCTCAGCTCGCTCAAATCTCGTCAGAACAGATCGACAATAAGTAACGTCATTTGAAGCAAGTGTAATCTCGGTAGTCTAGCGGATGCTTCCTAATGAACATCAAAACAAAAGCTGCTCAGACCCCATGCTGCTCGCGAAAATAATACTCGCAATAAATGTGTAAACGATTCTGAGGCTTGTGGCCAGATAGGTGTACAATAAGTATCAGACACACTGTGAGCCATGGGCAGAGGCTTGTGTCTGTGTATTCTGCGTGTGCTAAACAATGCCAAACAAGAACACACCGGCGTATTGTGTTTCTCTCGGTGTATTTGTACATGTAACTGATATAAATGAATAGGTCGAAGGCGTTACGTTGGTTAAAAAAAAAAAAAAAAAAAAAAAGAAAAGAAAAAAGAAACCTGGGACTTGACTTGACTTTGGCTTGTTGACTTGGGACTTGATATATAATACATGAGACTCGTTTTGATACTTCAGGCTAAAAGACTTGGACTTGCTTATACTTGCAAAATGTTGACACCTTTGCAGTGAGTTTTGGGGCGATTCGTGACTCATTCTAGCACTAAGAGTTTTTGTTTCAGCGTTTCGATGAGTGAGGCTCTCATAAAGTTCTGCGCAGGTTTCAGTCAGCCATTCATCTTCAGTAACTGCTTTATCCTGGTCAGGGTAATGGTGGATCTGGAGTGTATCCCGTGAGGCGGGAATACCTCCTCGATGGGACACCAGTTCATCTCAGGGCACCATGTATATTTACTCATTCACACCTAAGGGCAGGTTAGTGTAGCTGCCTACAGCTTGCATTTGGGAGGAAACCAAAGAACCTGGAAGAAACCCATTTGGACACGGGGTGTCCATGTGGGTTTTCATCATGCGCTCCAGTTTCCTCCAACTCCCCTGAAAACAGTGCTAGTTTTGCTGGGATAGGATCTGGAATTCACCGTAACCCTGAGCAATATAAAGACGATTGAATGAATGAATGAATGAATGAATGAATGCGTATTTGGTTTTCTATCCAGCAAGCTCACGATTCTGGGATGAACAAACTGCTGTTTTCCGAATGTAATAGTGTTTAATGGACTTGTCATTGCTGCTTCCCTGAAGAGTTACTACTGAAGAATTTTGGCAAAGCCAGAGGAATTATCTGGAATTAGACTCTACACCCCAGCAACATGGATTGTTCCAAGAAGAAGTAGCCAAGGGAGTGGAACGTGGCGCTAGGACATGGAGACGTTAGTGTGTAGAAGACCAGGGATTGCTACTGTAGCTAATGTGTAGCCATGTAAAGATATCACCCTTTCCCTGCAGGGCTTTTCCTTTCTACCTCGGATCCATTACCGTCGGCCTACGTGCGCTATTCAGAATTAGCTCACAGGTTTATCCACCGATGCTAATATCCACTGGTTAGCCTTAGCAACTCACTAGCTGTTTGGCTAGACTCTTTTTCTGTTATTGTGTCTGGAAGCGTACACCCGGGCTCGTAACCATGATACGCACGTATCGGGTTTCTTAGCGGGAAGTAAAGGAATGCTAAGCATATTATCCTGCTTAGGGGTGTTACGGGTTGCCATGTCCTGTCAGGGAGAATATGAACTGGATTTAACTTCAGCGTCCCCTCACCACTCTCCTCTTAAATCAAGCCCATATAACGTATTTGTCTCGCGTAATTGTCTGTGATTGATATCAGTTTGAGTCCTCACTATACTGCACTCTAACCGCTTTCTATCCTGCCATGAGTTATGGGATTTTTTTTTTTTTTTTAAAGACGCACATCTGTGGCTTTTCAGCACCCAGGTGTGTATATGTATATGTGCGTGTGTGGGTGTGTTTACGTTCAGGATAGAGTCATTTCCTCTATTTGAAAAGCTCGCTTTCGGCTTTCCCTCTGGAATGCATCTGTCACCAAGGAACATTAGTAGATTTTTCGCACTTAGGTGCGTGTTCAAGCATATGCGCTGTTAGCAGATATTTCGGGTTTCGACTGAGCAGTAATAGAGGATCCATTTATACCAGCAATCAGACCCGTGATTAGACGCGTCAACAAGTACAGGTGGAGTAGACACTGTCCGATTACTGACGCATCAACTTCAGAACGGACTTTTGCGGTGTTTCTCGGTGCACAGGAGTGTGTTGTGCTGGACAGAGTGATGCTCACACACACAGTCACAAACAGTCTGGCAGGAACGATTTACTTTCACATTTACTGCCATTCATCTGCCAGAGACTTTACTCCAGAGAGTGACAGCAGAGGCAGAGTCGAGGCAGAGTCGAGGCAGAGTCGAGGCAGAGTCGAGGCAGAGTCGAGGCAGAGTCGAGGCAGAGTCGAGGCAGAGTCGAGGCAGAGTCGAGGCAGAGTCGAGGCAGAGTCGAGCCTCATCACAGAACTGCTACAGAACTGCGAACGATCCTGTAGTGCAGCCACACACACTTTCTACCAAATCCTCTCTCTCTCTCTCTCACTCACTCTCTCTCTCTCTCTCATTCATTCACTCACTCGCTCACTCTCTCTCTCTCACTCTCTCTCTCTCATTCATTCACTCACTCGCTCACTCTCTCTCACTCACTCTCTCTCTCTCTCTCATTCATTCACTCACTCGCTCACTCTCTCTCTCTCACTCTCTCTCTCTCATTCATTCACTCACTCGCTCACTCTCTCTCTCTCACTCTCTCTCTCTCATTCATTCACTCACTCGCTCACTCTCTCTCTCGCTCACTCTCACTCTGTCTCACTCTCTCTCACTCTCACTCTCTCTCATTCATTCACTCACTCGCTCACTCTCTCTCTCTCACTCTCTCTCTCACTCTCTCTCTCTCATTCATTCTCACTCTCTCTCACTCACTCACTCTCTCTCTCACTCTCTCTCTCTCACTCACTCACTCTCTCTCATTCATTCACTCTCTCACTCTCTCACTCTGTCTCACTCTCTCTCACTCTCTCTCATTCATTCACTCACTCGCTCACTCTCTCTCTCACTCACTCACTCTCTCTCTCATTCATTCACTCACTCACTCTCTCTCTCACTCACTCACTCTCACTCTCTCACTCACTCTCTCTGTCTCTCACTCACTCTCTCTCACTCTCTCTCTCTCACTCTCTCTCTCACTCTCTCTCACTCTCTCACTCACTCTCTCTCTCACTCACTCACTCACGTACTCTCTCACACATTCACTCACTCACTCACTCACTCACTCACCCTCTCACTCACTCTCTCACTCACTCACTCACCCTCTCATTCACTCACTCACTCACTCACTCACTCACTCACTCACTCACTCACCCTCTCACTTACTCACTCACTCACTCACTCATGTACTCTCTCACTCACTCACTCTCTCACTCACTCACTCACCCTCTCATTCACTCACTCACTCACTCACTCACTCACTCACTCACTCACTCTCTCACTCACTCACTCACTCACTCACCCTCTCATTCACTCACTCACTCACTCTCTCACTCACTCACTCACTCACTCATGTACTCTCTCACTCACTCACTCACTCACTCCCTCTCTCACTCACTCACTCACTCACTCATGTACTCTCTCTCTCATTCACTCACTCACTCACTCTCTCACTCACTCACCCTCTCATTCACTCACTCACTCACTCTCTCACTCATTCACTCACTCACTCACTCTCTCACTCATTCACTCACTCACTCCCTCTCTCACTCACCCTCTCACTCACTCACTCACTCATGTACTCACTCATGTACTGTAATATGATGAAGTTCTTTCTTTCTTTCACATGTATTTATTTTTGTTCTTTCTTTCCTTTCTTTCACTCACATGTCCATCTTTTCTTTCTTCTTTCTGTCTTTCTTAAAAATTCTCACTCCTTTATTTTCTTCTTATTTACTGTTTCCTTGTTTTACTTTCCTTCCTTCCTTCCTTCCTTTCTTCCCTCTTTCTTAAAAAAAAACCGCACTAAAGAATGAAGAAGTTTATGATACAGCCAGCATTGCACAGTGGTTAGGGAGAAACCACAGAATTGACCTTTGACCCTGAGTAATATAACCCCATGTATATTTTTATTTTATGGGTTATGACAAATTCACATGAAACAATTTAATTTAGGAAGAAATGGTTCGTGACAGCGGATAACTCTGTGTGTGTGTGTGTGTGTGTGTGTGTGTGTTGTTCCAGGTGTTTCTTACCCTCCTTGGCTCTTCTGCTAGCACTCTATTTGAATTTGTCAGAGCCGTGCTTTTGTGACCGAGGCGATTTCATTTCCGACAAGCAGCTTTCGGCCTTTTGTCTTTTATAAATTGATGGGAGCGTTCTTCCCTACCGGGCTGTCTCTCTATTTCTCTCTCACTCACACACACACACACACACACACATACACGCACAAAAACACACACACACTCATTCTCTCTTTTCATTCGTATTCTCTGACATGAAGCCAAGTCAGCTTGTGACGTGGCACCATCTTGAAGCAGCAGAGAGCTGTGGAGTACATGCCATTCGGTGTGTGTGTGTGTGTGTGTGCACGTGCGCACTGTACATAAGGCTGCACAATGGCTAAAACGTTATTATTTCATCATTATTTTGCTTCATGTTAAAATAACAATTCTCCCAATTATTCAGACAATTAGAAAAAAAAAATTGGTTTTATTGCGCTTTATAATTTTAAAGGTGCAATAGTGCACCATAAAAACATAAAAACAACAACGGATTAAGCCATGGCCTTCGCAAAAGTGTATAAAGACCCTGAGAAAACCCGTTTGGAAGACTGACCCCCGGTTCAGAAAGCACGTTTGTGTATGGATGCGCCTCCTCTCGGTCATTTCGTAGACACTACAGTACACAGGCCACCTAAGATCCTGGGGGCGGAGCTTCATGAACACGCTTGGGAATCATTCAAATGTCGAACCCACCTAACCGTCAGAGACCATGAAATAAAAGAGATTAATCTTAACTGATGCTCCTTTAAATGAACAAAAGAGGACATTTTTAGCGGTGATGATGATGATGATTACGGGCCTCGTTCAGGGATCTAACAGCGGCTCGCCCATAGGATTCAAACTCACGACCTTCACGCCACTGTCCGAGAAAACGAACCACGCGAGCATGAATCCACGTAATTCGACTACTAACAATCTATGATTTTACTCTATACTGAGGACTACTTTAGAAGCGGTTTATAACGTGAGCTTTTTAAACTGAGTACCGGATGTGAAAGTGCATGATGAAGCCAGTACCGGTGATTGCACAGCGGTCACTAGGGAAATGCAAAATGTACGACATAACAAGGAAACATCCGAGTGCATGAGGGGTCTTAACTGGAGAGAACCACACAAGACAGACAGAGAGAGAGAGCGGGAGAGAGAGAGAGCGGGAGAGAGAGCAGATGATCTGGTGCTGCTGTCACCCACAAAAGAAGGTCTACCGCAGCATCTAGACCTCCTGCACACCTTTTGTGAGACAGGGGCTCTGTCAATTAACCCCAAAAAAGACCAACATCATAACTTCAAATTAGACAACATGGCCCTTGAACACGCCCAGAACGACCCATACCACGGTATGAACATCAACGACACAGGAAACGTCAATAAGGCTGAGAACTCGCGTAGATCTTCTTGAGCTCCGTGTCGTCTCATGTGGTTAGTGTGCTGTTTTATGTAGCGCCGTGGTCCTAGAGGAACGTCGTTTCGTTTCACGGTGTGCTGTACCAGCTGTGTATGGTTGAAATGACGATAAAACCACTTGAACTTGAACTTCGAACGACCTGAGAGGAAAAGCACAAAGAGCTTTTTACGCCGTTAAGAAAAAGATCAAAATTGACATCCCGATCAGAATCCGGCTGAAGATCATTCCCACCGCGAGGTCCGGGGTCCGCTCACAGACCGAGAGTTTAACGACCAATATGGACGCTGAAATATGAACGTATACTACGAGTACAATGAAAAGCTCCAAATAGTACCTGCAGAGCAGAATTAGCACCCGCTAATTAGGAGCGCTGAGATACCAAGAGCTAACCCCAGAGAGAAGCCTCCTCAGCACGCTGGTCTTAGAGCTGACTTGACAATCCAAAACATGTCCAGCCAAACCCCAGAATAACAGCCCAGACAGACCAAATCAAACGATTAAACCACAAGAAGAATATATAAATATCTAAAAACACTGGGCAGGAGCAACAGCTCTGTAAAGTAAATGAGAACGTTATCTGTCCCTAAACAGAGAATATGAACTGGCAGGACACCTGAGAACAGTGACCGACCCTAAACTAAGAAAAGTCCCGACCATGTACAGACTCGGTGAACACAACCTCGCCATAGAGACGGCCACACACACACACACACACACCTGGCTACCAAAAGAAGACTAACTGCCCACCAAATGTAGTGGAAACAGAACTTTTTAAGAATTTTTTACCAACATGCAATAATTATACACACTTTAGGGAAACATTATTTCCCCATTTCACAATCCATGAGAAAAGACTTCAATCTGATGCCATAAACTCCCACACCTGCTCGGAGCAACCTCAGCAAGCTCCAGCCAAGTCTGGTCACAGGACCACGGACCGCACAATAACGTCAACACTGTAAAAATATACAGAATGCTCAGACAAATCATTGTGTATTTTCTTCTTCTTTTATTGCTATTATTCTATCAAACTTTAAAAAAAATAATAATAATAATTTAATTGCGTGTGAATGTGTGTAAATGTGTATGTGTGTAATTTAATGTTACCAATGCTCCGGCAATGTAAAGTCTTTTACCGCGCTAATAAAGTGACTTAATTCTTGGATCTTGAGAGAGAGAGAGTTGGCTCGAGTGCAGACTTGTTTTGATGACGCTGTTTTTTTTTAAAAATGGCATCCTTTGTAGCATGTTGCTTTTCACTGTTCCCTCATTTGCATGACTGCAAAAAGTGCTAAAGTTCTGTGCGTTCAGATTCACCTGCGATCTCTTAGAGCTACAGAGACCCTTAATTCCTTACGTTATTTAAATGAATACTCAGCAGACGTTCCGAAAAGTCGCGCGTAAACGCCTTTGCGGGCCGAACCGGACTGTACAATTTTCGCCGCGTTTACAAAAGTTTCAGGCTTTTGTTTTTACTCGCGTGAAAACTGGGAAAAAAAAGAGAAAGAAGTAAAAAAAGGGTAAAGCGACAGAGAGCTTAAAAATGACAAAAAGGCTACTGAACGATGAAGGAGCACGTCGTGATTGCGGCGTGTGCGAAATTTTCCAGTAATGCAGCTCAGCCATTGCTGCTACTCACCATCCATACAGTAACTTTTCCTCCTTTTAAAAGCCACCGTTACTACTTATTTACCGTTATTTACTTTATAGGAACTGAACGACTCGTCTAATTTGTTCTAATTCAAGGATTTGTCTTGGTTTGATTTCTTTCAAATCCTTAATAGGAAGCAACCGAGGTTCACAAGCGTCTCATTGAACTAGCCGGTTCACGAGGTTCGCACGAGTCAGTCTTCTTATATGTAAATTTGCGTAAACTCAGGAGCTCTCGTAGAATACGAATATTTTCGACGTATTCCACATATCTTTGATGTAAATGCTCCCGCGAATGATACTACGAATACGTTTGTTCGCGTCAATCAATGAAAACCCAATGTGTCTATATTATGAAGATTTTAAATAGACACCTTATTAAGTGATTTATTACCACTAATTAAGTGATTTTTTTTTTATTTTAAAAGTCATTATTTGAAGTTCTCTACACGAAATCCAGGACTTTCATTAAACCCAAATCCACACCAGAATACACACACTAAGAACTGACCTAGAGCGCTCACTCGTATAGTACCAGAGAGAGAGGATTATTGCTTTATTGGCCAGCCATAGGTTCCAGTTTTGTTTTTTCCAATTTAAAGGCGCAGTTAGTGTTTTGGTGAACGTTAGCTGACGAACATATATAGCACCTTCATTAGGCGCTAGTGCAGGACTGGAAGTCATTAGAAGTCCTGTCTTTAGCACTAGCCTTTTAAGCTAGGTGTGTGTGTGTGTGTGTTACGGTGTGGCGTCGGAACTGAACGACGGCGCTGGCTTTATTTTTGAAAATAGCGCCAGCTAACTTCGACCAAAACACTAACTGCACCTTTGAAATATCTGGGCTAATAATCCAGACTCGCAGCTTCATCTAACCTCGTGCTCATGGTGTCTTCCTGTCACTCACTCTCTCCGTCACCTATAAACACACTCACACTCACATTCTGTTATCAAGCCTGTTCTTTCTCTAATAAAACATCTTTATTAGAGATGTGTGTTGTGTGTGTGTGTCTGTGTGTGTGTACTCACGTGTAGCTTGCAGTAATTCACTTTTATAGTGATATAATTAAAACCCGACCACATGGTGTGACCCCTGTGGGTTTGTGTGTGTGTGTGTGTGTGTTTGTTGGATTGTTATCAGTGTGATCTTTGTACCGAAAACGCCCGTTAGGTACACAAAGTGAATTCGTCTGTTTGGTGAATGGACTGCCTTGTTAGTGTTTGTGAATGGATGGGTGGACTCTTGTGTGTAAGTGTGAGGGTGTGTGCATGGTGAATTTAGTTTTGTCCGTGCGTGTGTGTGTGTGTGTGTGCAGGAGTGAGGGTTTTAAACGTTAAAGGAACAGGTAAAAGAACCAAAATAACGTCATTCCAGTTTTCCGCTACGGTCGAAATCTGAGAGGCGGGGCTTAGGAAGAACGATAAACAAATGGAGGCAGAACTGTTACTTGTTAGCTAAACGGGTCTCACGGCTACTAAAAACTAAAGAAGCGAACTTCAGACTCCCGACGTGTCTATTTCATTTCTCCTCGGATATGGAAAGTGCAGGTGCATACCTCCTCCCTTTATAAATACGCTATATCAAAATATCATTTGACTGCAGGAATGTGAAATACTGTCTGACAGGATCAGGATCAGGGTGCTGCTGAAGGATAAGTGTGGAGAGAAAGAAGAAGGAAAGTCGAGATAAAGGGCTGGGGAGGGGGGGGGGGGGGGGTTGGAGGGAGAGAGAAGGAGAGAAAGAGGAGGAAGCTGGTGCTCGATTTGCATAAAGTACGGGGCACGGTGCCCACTGGAGGAGAAGGGTTGGCACTCGGCCCTGCAGACTGGCACAGGAGGAAGAAAATAATGAAAGAAAGACAGCGAGAGAGGGAGAGAGACAGTATGTATGAGAGCGGCAATCAAGAAAGAGAGAGAGAGAGGCTGCGGGGAGGGAAAGACACAGAAAAGCAAGAAGGAGAAAGTGGCAAATGTGCTTCATTAGGGCATGTTTTGTTTAGACGGCAGCATTATTATTACTTCCTTAACACCAGTCGAATCCCCGGCCATCTGATACCTCTCGTACGCATCGCACCGTTAGCTTTCCTGTACTTCATTTCATTGCCTGGGCATTGAGTTGATCAATCAATCTACCATTGATGAGTTCACTTCATTAGGCAGCATGTGGTGCCCGGCTGCTTCTTTCACCATTACAGTGTGGGTGCCAGGGTGCCTACTGAACCTCCAGTGACCGGCTCGAGACTCGAGGCCTCACTCTGTGTCTGCCTCAATAGTTCAAATTCAGTTCACTTAACGCGAACAAGCTTTAGTGGCCATGTTGAATGTAAATATAATAACCGTGGTACCAGTAAACATACTAGATGTACAAAACAATGTCAGAATGGTGAAGAATCTTAGAAGAGGCGTTCTTGGTTTCCTAACGTAGAGGATATCAAAAAGTTTGCAGCCAGGGACTACTTCATGTATAAAATAAATTCCACGGACCTTAACTGAGAATTTATTTTACAACCAAGGTCCAACTATTCAAATATTAGACTCATTAGTTAAACGTGTACAATAATGTTTTGGCTGTTTATTAAATCCATAGAGCTTTTTATTCACCAATTTTTCACCATTAGGTCCAAATTGACCTTATTTATAGACTTGTTTTTGAGTTATTAAAGCTTCTTAACCAATTAAACCGACTAATAGCTATAAAAACATAATAATAAATATAGTAGCTTTGATAATGTTGAGTTTGAACCAGCGTAATAAAATGCAAAAACGTAAAAAACGTCGAGGACCTCATATGCTTCACGGACCCCATTTAGAGCCCCATAAAGAGCCTAATTGTAGATGGTATATATGTATGTATACAAAAAAGAACTGAATAATCATCATCCACTAGCCTATAAATGTTAGCAATGTGAGAAAGTGCTGGGAAATGATTCTTTAGCTCTTTGCTAATTCGAACGGACTGAAATTCGTACGGATTGGCTCCTTCATAAAACCAAAACAAATAAATGATTCCTCAGTGTCATCACGTTGAAGATGCGTTTCTGAAAGCTTTTTATTCTTTAGACACTGATAGCCTGTATTTAAAAAAAATCTTGGACAGTTAGCTTGTGTTAGCTAACCAAAACTCCAAAAGATGTCGTGTGTACCAAATTACATACTATACACTATATACTTATACTATGCACTATACACACTGCCGTCTAGTGTATGAATTTTCGAAGGGTAGTATCGTGTCAAATGGCACACTTTCGGTATAGTACTAACCAGAAATATGTGCTGTTTCCCGGTCGAGGGCAAATTACGTCAAACGCCCGTAATGCCACGGCGCTAGCATTAGCGAACTAGCCAAACAGATAACAAAAATGAATTGGTACATTTTACCGTTTATGCTATTGTTTCATTTTATGTCCAACCAGGCCCTCAGTCACCGTCAGACGGCGGCGTAACCGTCTCCGCAGGCGAATTTTGCTTGCGCAACTTAAAATCGACGTAGTAAGTCACGGTTATGGCTGCTGTCAATATAAACAGCCATTTCTTTTCTTTTTTTTTCGTTCAGCATCTGAGCCTGATATAGCCCCTTCCCATCCGCTACGTAAGGAAAGCTGCGACCGCTGTGCGTATGAAGTGTCCATCATTCCACACTTCGTTTTTTTTCCCCCTTCAACGAGCGCATCATCCGGGAACTCAGAGTGGCCTACACTTTGTTTTTTGGGGTGTGAACACACTGAATCGCACTATTTATACTACAAAATGGCGTAGAATGTTACACAAGTGTGCGATTTGGGACGCACAACCAGACTATGACGCGAGGTTTTGCCTATAGCCTGAAAGATGTATATACTGTTTCGCATTTTACAGTGCATGGTGTCCTTATTTTTCACTTTTGTAGTGTCCTATTGTTGGTGGACCTACATTTACCTCAGCCTTGTGTGTAAGGATGTAGCCAATGCAATGTGATCCCACTCTCTCTCTTTCTCTCTCTCTCAAACACACACATACACACACACACTGAAATATTACTTTATGTTTACAACATGGTGCCTCCGTGCTAATATTCTCTCTAACCTTCAGGAACAGTGATGTGATTTTTGGAATAACCCCCCCCCCAGTTTAATTTGCCCAGTGTGTGTGTGTGTGTGTGTGTGTGAGAGAGAGAGAGAGAGAGAGAGAGAGAGAGAGAGAGAGAGAGACGCTAGCTCAACAGCTAAAAATGGCGCCTGAAGCAGTAAAGCCTTTTACAAGTGTATCAAAATAACAAATCGAGACGTTGCTCATAAAATATAAGTCACTGGAAAAAAAAAAAAAAAAAAAAAAAAAAAAAAACAAATTACGGACAGCCGAAGTTCTACAAGCTACCATCTGTATCTTAACATAATTAAATATAGCCTAAAATATTCATTACAGGCTAAACATGAAGGCGAACATTAAGACTAATTAACCTCTAAGTGTTGTGTAAATATGATTAGGCTAATCAGCGCTAATGAGGTACAGTAGGCTAGCTAAATGAAACAATCTGTCGTGTCCTCTTTTTCTCTTTTAATCTATCTATCTATCTATCTATCTATCTATCTATCTATCTATCTATCTATCTAATGTATAATTAGCTAATAAAATGCGCGAGTGCGTGTGTCAGGTTTGAACAGTTAGTTTTGTTTGGGCAATTTCAACTCTTTTAAATGCATTTTTAGGACAAAACAAAAAACCCTAGATGTTTTGTTAGACAGTTACAGAAAAAAAAAAAAACGGTTTTATACAGGCCAAAAAAAAAAAAAAAAAAAAAAACACCCGCGCATTTATGTCTGAAAAAAATGTGGGGTTTTTTTCAGCTTAAAGGGTCAAAAATGAACTAATGCGTCTCTTCTTAAACTCTAATATATCTGTATGATTAAAAGCAAACGGTGTGCTCAACAGTGTGTGTGTGTGTGTGTGTGTGTGTGCGTCTACTTTTTTTTATTATTATTATTCTTTCTAGAGCTTTCAGTATTTCTAAGCTTTTTAATTGTAAGCCTACGTTTTGTTCATTTTAATAATAAAAAAAAAATTAATCTGCCTTAATGAGGTTAAAGAGAATAAAACCCTAAACTAATGAACGTTTTATTATTTACTCTGTTGGGTAAATGTGAAAGATGGAACAACTTCAGACTAGTTTATTGCCATATACGGCCTTCCTTTTTATTTATTTATTAATTCTTAAAAAAAAAAAAAAAAAAAAAAAAAAAAAAACTTTATGTTTTTATGATTGGATTTTTGTGTCTCAAATTCTCTCTCATAACAACAAACAAGCAAACGAACAAACAACAAAAAAAAAAACGCGGTGAGGTGTTTATTCATGAATCTGTTGGAAATCCCAGGCTCAATAGACAGGCCTAATTGTAATAGTGTATTATGGTTTTGTTTTAGTGTGGAGTTAGAACTATCTTGCAGTTATTTCTGGCCTGTTGGTGGAATTTTACATTTAATTTACTGTATTTTTCATCACTTTTACTATAATAAATAAAAAACATCGCTTCATGTTTAAATTCTGTCTTAGTTTCTGTTTTAAAACGTGGCTTTGGATACAGTCTGATCTCGCAGGCGAATATAAATCTCCATGTACAGACCTATAGGCTGGTGTTTGTATGGCTTTTTGTGTTTATGAATGTTTAAGGGGATAAATACGTGTTCATTGTCATAAATATAATATGAAGGCAACTGAACTGGAGTCCGCGCGCTGGGTTAGACTTGGCCGAGCGCGTGCTGGGGAAAGGGTTCACGCTCGTGCTGGTCGCCTCGCGCTTCACTGAGCCGTTGGTCTGTTCTACGAGTTTAAATTTCTTGTCTCTAAAACAGCAAAAACAAACCAACAAACAAATATATATATATATATATGTATATATATTTCTTTCTTTCCAGTGACCCGTGTAGGCCAAGTAGGTGTTTTTTCACTTCTACTCACTCCTCATGCAGAGGTTTTTGTGTAGCTCTGGCTGTGTGTGTGTGTGTGTGAGAGAGAGTGTTAGCCAGTTAGCTTCTGAGGTAACGGACAAAAATACTGGCGGTGATTCAACAGTTTTTTGTTTGTTTGTTTGTTTGTTTTTTGTTGTTTTTTTTTTTTTTTAAAAATTATTATTTATTTTATTAGCGAACCATTTCAGTAATTTATGTAATATAAATATTCTATTTTATTTCAGGACATCTTTATTGGGTACACACATTCACACATCCTTAATGTGCTCGGTTATACAGGCCCTCACAAGCTGACCGTTATTATTTATTTATTTATTTATTTTTAAATAAATGAATAAATAACGGTCAAAACGGCTGAATGGTGTTAAATACACTAACATTAATCAAAGCTAGTCAGCACAAAAAGGTTTATAAACTGTGATAAATGTCTTTAATATTCAGGTTTAACATACATTTTAATGTTTTTTTTTGTTTGTTTAAAAACAAAACAAAAACGATAGAAACCCTCATAGAATTTGTAATGGTTATAATGGGAATTGTATTGGTTTTAATGGAAACTGTAATGGTCCCTGTGGGTCTCTGCTGGTTATTTGTTGCCGTCTATTCGAGGCATGTTATGTCTAGTGGATACCGTTAAGGACCAGTAATGGAAATGAGTTTAATGCTTAGCTGATGGTTTGTAATGGTATTTGTAATGGAAACCTTTGTTTTTTTTTTTGTTTTGTTTTGTTTTTTTTTCAGCAGGGGAGGACCAACTAAATATAGACTAATAACTAATATATTTGTTGTGGGCCTGATTACTTTAGACAAGAGTCCATGGACTCTCTGGTCAGTCAGTGCTGGCCGAAACCAAGAAGAAGCAAAATATTATCTACAGGAGCAATTTTATTGACGTTTTATTTTTGATGACAGTTTGAAATTTTCGAATTACCTGACGTATTGATTTGCTTCGAATTGGAGGCTCGCACCATTACTATGTCTGACAGAAGAACACTGAAGAAGTCGTGAATTGTATTTCTTGTTGTTGTTGTTTTGTTGTTGTTGATTTTTTGTTGTTGTTGTTGTTGTTTGTTGTATTTTTGTAGTTAAAATACAGGATTTAACGATAACGACTTAGGATTTGGGAATCCGTAGTAGTGAAAACGCACTGCATATACTGTAGAGTCCCAGTCTTCAACAAACCACCATCATCATCATGATTCATTTACATTTCTGGTACGAAAACCACACACATAAACACACACACACACACGCACACACACACACACCCGTACGTTAATGCCACACCTACACCTACACCTAGAAGTCTAACTCCAACCTTATCCCCAGTAATCAAAAGGAAATCTTGTAATCCTAATGGTGACCAGCCAAACGTTACAACAAAGACAAAACTATCAGATGTTCCTGTTCTTGTGCGGACATTTAGTCTCCACCAAAATCTAGACACACACACACACACACACACACACACACTCTCAGGGAGCCGTCTGTACCGACTCTTTCTAATTTCCGCATTGCGTTTTGTGTCTCTAAAGAGGCCACTGTAGCGGTGCTCTGTAGTGGAGTGGAGATAACACAGGCTTCATGAATATACTCTGACGATACGGCAAATAAATATATCATATACTCGAAGACATTTCCAAAATGGGTCATTATGTTACACTATTAGGCTTAGGATTTGCTGCACTTAGTGTGATATAATGATTTAAATGTGAAATGTGATCAGTATACAGTATACGACATGAACACGTACTTCAAACTCGATGTTCCTTATCGGTTGTTTATATTAACGTTTAAAAATCCTTCCATCTCTGCTATAACAGTACAGAAAAGTGTATTGTGTTATATCATATCACAGTATCGGTTGCCTGATCTTATCATTTTTACCCCCCCCAAGAGGATTTTTAGGTACAACTTAAGTCATGTGAACTGTTCTGAAAAGTAACGTGGATATCGTCGTATGCAAATACAAATACATAAAAAAATTTTTTTTTAAATACAAATATTATTCTTTGCATACACTCTCTCTTAGATCTTCCAGTTGACAAAATGGAGCTTAAACGTGGCCACACTAAAAAATTGAAATTTCACTGAAGAAGAATTAGCTTTCTGATGATTGTGATGAACTTGTTGGTCTTTTTTTTTTAATCATTTTTTTTATTTATTTATTTATTTTTTTTACGCCAGGACGCGATACGGTGGCACCCTGAGATCACGGCATATGCCGCTTAAACTCGTCGTGGGGGAGATTTAGCTCAGATTTAGATTAGATCTCCCAATTTGAGTCTTATGGTGGCAATTTGTGCGGTTCTGTAAAGCGGATTATCAGGTCACTGATGAACGAGGTCACCGTGAGAAAATAAATAAATAAATAAATAAATAGATAGATAGATAAATAAATAAACAAACTGGCCAATGGAAGTTTTGTGGCTAGAAAAATTAAAGACGTAAACCGAAATGAGTACACTGAAAACGCTGGATCTCGAGAATGCATTTCCGTAGCTTAGTGTTATCATGGCATTATGTACAAAACTTCACCTTAAACTACTCATAGCCGCAACTTGTTTTGTACTTCTAGTCGTGGGAGCTACAGAGGACGTGGCCAAATTTGTATTTGGACCTTAAACACTACTTTTCTATGACATATGGAACAAAAACATACCTGTACAGTGTTTCTGTGCACAATTAATGATTTGTCCGGTAAATACCATATCCGTCGTCCAGACCCGCGTGTGTGTATTTGTTGCGCGTGGAGTGTGTGTGAACGTGGTGGTGTTGGTGAGGAGTATTTGTCTGTGTGTCTCCCTGCTTCTTTGTTTGTGTGGTGGGTCTGAAGGCAGCTGCTGGTTTGGAGGGTCTGTAGGGATTTCAGCCCTGTGTGTTCACACACTGTTCCCATGCCAAGGCTTGCAGAGAGAGAGAGAGAGAGAGAGAGAGAGAAAGAGAGAGAAAGAGAATGGAGGGGGATTGAGGAAGGGATGGAGAAAGGGAGCGATATGGAGATGGATGAACCGGTTAGAGAGAAGTAGACTGGGATAGAAGGATAAGAAAGAGGAGTGGGTGAGTTTTGGGAGAGCGATGATGATGATGATGGTGGTGGTGGTGATGGACAGCGTGTTCGGTGACGGATATGGATATGAGGAACAAGAGGGCAGGGTTAGAATACAGCCAAGGCGTCCGATTGGTCCGTGTGAAATTAATGATCTCTGGATTCAGAACTTGTTAATTTGGCAAAAGTGAAGCGCCGTCCCACTGACTGATTCGCATACTCTGCTCGTTTCCTCTCTCTCTGTCGCTTTCTATCTCTCCCTCCCTCCATCTCTCTCTCTCTCGCTCGCTCGCTCGCTCGCTCACCCTCTCCCCCTCTCTCCCACCCATTCAGGCCTCGAAGCGTGCGTATTGGTTGAGCATATTGGGAGACTCTGTGCCAAATAGGTGGGTTCAGCCCGGTGCTGGCACACTTTTGGGGCGATGGTTAGGCAAAGAACGTAGGGAGAGAGAGAGAGCGAGTCGGAGAAAAAAAAAAAAAAACGGGAGAAAGGGAAGCATCGGTCGGGTTTGCCAGCGCTCTCTCTCGCACGCTCTTCCAACAGAGATTCGGTCCTCTGTTGTGGGTTTTTTTTCCTGCTCTTCATTCGCTTTCTCGCTACCCCCCTCCTTGCTTGCTGTCGTCCTCTCTTTCCACTCTCTCTCTCTCTCTCTCTCTCTCTCTATCCTTGAATACAGAGCATATAGATCTGAACAGACGTCACTTGCCACTTTGCCAAACGATTTTTCTTATCTAACACTTTTTTAATGATTATATTCATCACTCCACTTTTTTTTTTTTTTGAACGCGGTCTTTTTTGTGGCTGAGCTAGCAACATATAAAAACATTTCTCAACTTTTTTTTTCATGCTTTCCTTTCGCAGTTTGGCATATTAAAATTTTTGGCTCTTACCCTCCTCTAACACATTCACTCGAGGCAAATTTAGCTTGGCTTTTTTTTTTTTTTTTTTCTTCCCTCAACTCCTTCTTCTATCTTATTGTCATTTTTTTTTTAAAGGAAAATGACATTTATTTCTCCGGGTAGCGAGAATTAGGACGTGCGCTATTGACTAAAGCAAGGAGAGGACCTGCTCTGCATTTTCTGTTTGTTTGTTTATTTGTTTGTTTGTTTATCCTGAAGTTTATGATGAAAGTGCAAAATGGTAACTACCAAAGTTTTCTGCTTTTTGTGTGTTGCATGCGTTTGTTTGGTGATTGTGCGGTGTTAACACATTACAGTGTGTTGCATGTAAAAAAAAACAAAAAAAAAACGAATAAATTACAGTATAAGATCAGTGTAAAAAAAAAAGGGGGAAAAGCTCAGTATTAAAACGATGAAGTGATTTTTGATTTGAGATTGATGCGCTAGATAGTGAAGAGCATTACATTGTTACATTAAAGTGCACTGAGTGCACTTTATGAGATCGATTGAAATTTAGAAACGATGAAAACCCGAATAAAAATAAATAAAAATCTAGAAATGGACTGAACATGGAAGGGAATAAAATGCAGAATTAAAATGAAGCTCTCTCACAGTGAAGCATGACCGGTTTCAAAAATTCTTCAGAATATTATTTTGATGTTTTGATATAATCCGAGCTTAAATACCTGCCATCTTGTTCTCTTCAAATCGTGTGCATATTTCATGATTTGAAAAAAAAAAATATGCGTTTTGTTAAGATGACGCTTGTGTTTTTTTAAAAACTCATTTTAAATGAAAATTTTATTTGCTTAAAATTTCATTTACCACCGTTTACGAGTGTTTAGATAAAATAGAATATTATTCAGTGTTTTTGAGATCGGAGTGACCCCGATTAAGTGTTAAAGATGTGTGTGTGTGTGTGTGTGTGTGAGTGTGTGTGTTGCTTAGCCCAGCGTCTCTCACGCACACACGCTCAGCTCTCTTTCGCAGATTGTTCATCCAAGCCACGCTCTCTTTCTCTCTCTCGCTCTCTCTCTCTCTCTCTCTCTGCCTCTTTTTTCTCTCCTTCGACTTCCATGCAGCACGATGTTAATTCCATCTCCCCCTCTCTCGTTCTGTTCCCTTCTCCCCCTCTTCCCCGCTCCTCCTCCGTCCAGGATGAGTTCCACCCGTTCATCGAGGCGCTCCTGCCGCACGTGCGCGCCTTCTCCTACACCTGGTTCAACTTGCAGGCACGCAAGCGCAAGTACTTCAAGAAGCACGAGAAGCGCATGTCCAAGGACGAGGAGCGCGCCGTGAAGGACGAGCTGCTGGGCGAGAAGCCCGAGATCAAGCAGAAGTGGGCATCGCGCCTCCTCGCCAAGCTGCGCAAGGACATCCGGCCCGAGTTCCGCGAAGACTTCGTGCTCAGCGTGACGGGCAAGAAGGCGCCGTGCTGCGTGCTCTCCAACCCCGACCAGAAAGGCAAGATGAGGCGAATCGACTGCCTGAGGCAGGCCGACAAGGTGTGGAGGCTCGACCTGGTCATGGTGATCCTGTTTAAAGGCAGCCCGCTGGAGAGCACAGACGGAGAGCGGCTCGTCAAGTCGCCGCAGTGCTCCAACCACACCCTGTGCGTGCAGCCGCACCACATCGGCGTCTCGGTCAAAGAGCTCGACCTCTACCTGGCCTACTTCGTCCACTCGCCAGGTCAGTCCAGGACACGCCAAACATCACAACACACACAAAGCACCGAGGAGAAGCTTTTCATGCTCATACTCTCTCCACCATTCTTCTACATCTACACACACACACGTACACTACAGGAAAAAAAGTGCGACACCTATCTAAGACCACCTAAGTCTTTTTAATTAGCACGATGTCTGCTTTAACCAAACGTTACTCTGATATACTGGAATTTAGGAGAAGTCATCACACGCAGTTTGTTCGATGGCAAAAGAGTTCGGATTTCCTGGAGAACACAACTGAGGCACCAAGAAAAGCAAAAACAGGCTAACGATCAGTTACACAACATACTGTAATAACGCCATAGTTACATTCTCATGTAATTATTTAAACAGGGGTTTAGGAATTACATTTAATAACCGGCCACCAATTTAGCATCGTCATGTGACCTCTTATTTCTTTCTCTGTCAGGTATTTTAATTTACTTCAGGACGTTCTAAATAGAACAGTTATTGAGTGAGAGAGAGAGAGAGAGAGAGAGATGCAAGTAAACTCAGAAAAATATCCTAATTTAACACAACTGATCACGTGTACACTCATCACAAACGTTCTACTGCATCTTTAATATGAGAACCTTGAGCGTGCAGTATAACGTATGATAAACTTTTACACCGTAAAGGTCAATAAAAATAAAGAAATAAAATAAAGATGTAGGACAAACTACAAACAAATAACGTTATACATCCATTATGTTCAAATGTTAGAAAGTTATTATTGCTTTATAAGCTTTTTTTTTTTTTTTTTTGGCCTGGTTATATTTCCGAAATATTTTTATAGACTTCACAACACACACACACACACACACCCCAAAACAAGCAAAACACACACCTTTTAACGTCCTAATGTCTGTCATTAGAGAAACCCGGGCCGAGTTTTATTGCGGCTTCGTTATTAGAGCAGTTCTCATCTGATCTCATACACCGAGTTTGTCAATGAGGTTTTAAAAGGATGCTGTGTGTGTGTGTGTGTGTGTGTGTGTGTGTGTGTGTTTGTGTAAGAGAGAGAGAGAGAGAGAGAGAGAGCATTCTGTAGTAATTGGCTTAATACCGCTATGTTGTGTGTAGTAAGTGGCCGGTCTCCCAGTCACAGCCCGCAGTCTCGCTGGCAGTGTATTTTAGAACTGTGTGTGTGTGTGTGTGTGTGTGTGTGTGTGTGTGTGCGTGTGTGTGGGCATTGGTGTGGTGCGCTCTCAATTATTCACTGCCAAATATCACTGCTCGTGTTCACCACCATGGATACAGTGTCATGTTTTTTTTTGTGTGTGTGTGTGTGTGTGTGTTCGAGTGTGCGTATTTATATTTTACAATCAACTTTTATATCGCAACAGACAGACGTCTATCCGAGGCGTCCATTCGTAACCGTGGCCATTCCCACGTCCGATCACACTGCACCGATCTCGCTCAGAGATCTTTGTTCCCCCGCTTTATTATCAATTATTTTTCACGTTTACTCCACAACAACGGAGACACGACAGAATAGCCGTGTGACAGTAACGGATATAGAACGTGCACGGTGACGCCGTATATTATAGTGTACATTTGGTCTGTACGGGACTGAGCGATACATGATCGTCATATCCTTCCGTGATACAGCATACATAGCTATTGCAGGGTTTATTTTTGTGCAGGTTAAATTTGGAGCAACCCGCTAAACCGTGAAGATCAGATTTCAGGAAAGTGCATCGTGACGGTTTGTCACGAGCGTTACGTAACGGCTCTGTCTCATTTCACACGTTTTGCCTTATTGTCTCAATTTGGAAATAAGAGCTCGAAAAAATGTCCATTACGGGATACACACTCGTCCTTTGGGCTTTTACGTATTTCTCTATTTTAGTGGTTCGTTTGTTTACTGTTTGCTTTCAGGAATGTTTATGGAATAAATAATTATTAACAACTGATATTGCTCTGTGAAACTGAGCGGATGATAACGTGCTAAAAAGCTACATCTGTAGAACCACTTTTTCTTTTTCCAGTACTGATCCCGAAGCGTCGAGTATATTTTTAGGATACCCGTCGAATGTATTTTCCTTTCATGTCTACGTAGCTTGTTTTATTCAGTGAGTCTTCTGCACGTTAAGACTGATTGACACCGCAAAAATGACAAGTGTAATGAAGTACAAGGGCGAGTCCGATGAAAAGGTTCAAATGGAATCTTTCCAGAAGAATCCAGACACTTGTGTTTTGTTGTTGGTTTTTTCCGTTTGTTTTTTTTCCAGAACACTCGCACTGAACACAATGGAGATTATGTATCTTTAGAAAAAATAATAATACACCTTTTTGCAAATAACAATGCAAAAGAAATATTTAAAGTTTCATTTGGGTTGTATAAATATAATAAAAATCAGTCCTAACAAAAAAATTATAATAATAATACAATCTTTATATATAAACATTTCTAATTGGAAGAAAAATATTCAATGTAATGTTTTCAATTCCAATCTTTTCTGTTTGTTACAGAATCGGATCAAGTTCATTCTTTTATTTTTCTCCAATATCTGATGTACAGGTTTTTTTCTTTGCTAGTATCATACTGCTCCATCCTGTTCGACACTGCTCCAAACTGCTCCATCCTGCTTGAATACTGCTCAGTACTGCTCAGTATTGTTCCGTACTGCTTGATACTGCTTGGCCCTGCTCCATACTGCTCAGTACTGCTAGATACTGCTAAATATGGTTCTGTCCTGCTCCATACTGCTCAATACTGCTCCATACCACTCTCTACTGCTCCATACTGCTCAATACTGCTCCATACAACTCTCTACTACTCCATACTGCTCAATACTGCTCCATACTGTTCCATACTGCTCTATGCTGCTCAATACTGCTCCATAGTGCTCAATACTGCTCTGTACTGCTCTTTACTCCTCAATACTGCTCCATACCGTTCCATACTGCTCTTTATTGCTCCATACTGCTCCATACTGCTCCATACTGCTCAATACTGATCAATACTGCTCCATACTGCTCCATGCTGCTCAGTACTGCTCCATGCTGCTCTTTATTGCTCAGTACTTCTCCATACTGCTGCATACTGCTCTTTATTGCTCAGTACCTCTCCATACTGCTCCATACTGCTCAATACTGCTCCATACTGCTCCATGCTGCTCAGTACTGCTCCATACTGCTCCATGCTGCTCTTTATTGCTTAGTACTTCTCCATACTGCTGCATACTGCTCTTTATTGCTCAGTACTTCTCCATACTGCTCCATACTGCTCAGTACTG
>NC_030441.2:16752121-16792121 GCF_001660625.3 Ictalurus punctatus | reverse complement strand
TTACTGTACAATACAGTGTGTTCAGCGAATCGAAATTCTTGCAGGTGATGCAGATGTTTATTGAAATAGCTCTTCGTTTAAATCAGATCAATGTTGGCCGAGGTTTTGGATGCGATGTTTTTACGGTTCCGTTCGTGGAAACTCGTCACGGAAGATAAGTTCACTTACTTCATTCGGTATCTACAGCTAACGTCAGGATATTTGGATAGGTCAATGGTTTTTTTTTTCGTGTGTGTGTGTGTGTGTGTGTGTGTGTGTGCTGCGTTATTAGAGTTGAGTATTTTCGTCGTAAATGTGCACAGAGGAAATCTGAAGTCACACTGCTCAGGAGGTGTGAAACGTGTGGCTTCGGCCATTTTAGGTTTCTCCTCCGCCTCTCAGAGACCGTCCCGAACCATGCCAAAACCGAAATTTGGAACAAAAACCAAGCCTGGAGGGAGAGAGAGAGAGAGAGAGAGAGAGAGAGAGAGAGAGAGAGAGAGAGATGGCGAAAGAGTGAAAAAGAAATATAACAATGTACAGAAAATATATTCGCTCAGAACTGAGATTTTTACACATGAAGCTTTAATGCTGCTGAAGGAAGCTGATTTGTGGTGTCAGAAAGGAATAGTGGAACTGTGTGTGTGTGTGTGTGTGTGTGTGTGTGTGTGTGTGTGTGTTACACACAGATGTGTAAAAATAAAAAAGAATAACAGACAGATGACGGAGTGCCGAAGCTTTTTTTTAGTCACTCTGCGCTACACATGGTGAGACAGCCAGGACAGATCACACGCACACACACACACACACACACACACACACACACACACACACACACAATTACATCATGCCACAATTTACATTCGATTTCAGCACCTCGCTGTAGCTCAGCACCTCACCGCTCAGAGCTTTCACAAGATTAATGAAAAAATAATGTCCAGCTTTCGGAACAGAGACCGAGAGAGAAAAGCAAAACAAATCTCTAAATCTTCTCTAAATCTCACTCCTTTGGCTGCGCAGCAAGTTTGGAGTCAGAGTGCTGCACCCTGCTGGGGTTCAGACCAGCACACACACACACACACACACACACACACACACACACACAGACGCTGTGTACACTGTGTATACACACATTTTGGTTTAAAGAACACAGTGAAATTATAGGAGACTTAGGACTCACACACACACACACACACACACACACACACACACACACAGACGATGTGTACACTGTGTATGCACACAAGTTCGGTTAAAAGAACACAGTGAACTTATAGGAGACTTAGGACTCACACACACACACACACACACACACACACACACACACACACACGCACACACACACAGGACAAGTGTCACAGTAGCTGTAAGTGGGAAGCCATGAATAGCTGAATAGACTGAATGTTTACGGCCGGATCTTTGTTATCAGCCGTGTCTGATTCTCTTCTCAGGAGGAAAAACACACACTGGGAAAGTCCATCACTGTAACACACACACACACACACACACACACACACACACACACACACACACACACAGCAGATTATAAACATGAAATATAAACGCTATATGAGCTTTATTTTCATTCCCAGTCACAATTTTCAATCACCATCCACCTCCTGCATTCACATACAGCCCTTTCTTTCTTTCTTTCTTTTCTTTCTTTCTTTCTTCCTTTCTTTCTTTTACCGTTCTCTCTTCTGATTACTTTGTTCCTTTCGTTCTTTCTTAAACATTTAAATTTGATTTCTTCTGTCGTTCTTCTCTTTCCATTATTCTATATATCACTGTGTGTGTGTGTGTGTGCGTGTGTGTGTGTGTGTGTGTTTAACAGGGGCAGTAGTTATAATCCTGACCTGAGCCCACGGCTGTAATACAACAGTGTGTGATGTGATGTGATGTATCTTCCATCATACAGACCTTTATTCACAAGCATCAGCATACATCGTTTATAATAAATGTACTCTTCTTCCTTATATTCCAAAAAAGTAACTTTTTAATTTATTATTTGCAGATGAACACACAACAGACACACAAGCACAGACGGTTCGTCCGTGTGGTTACTACTGTCGGTCGCTTTAGCTATTTCAGGAATACAGCATGTTAATGAAGACAGCTATAACACGAGATAAAAGAGACTGAGCGAGACACAGAGAGACAGACAGAAAGAGAGAGAGAGAGGGAGAGAGACAGAGACTGGGTACAGCCCAGTCTGCCGTTTTTTTGGCACCGATCTCAGTGAGCTGTGTGTAGAAGGTGCCAGAAGCTCATCTCTGCCAACCTCTCTCCCTCTGATCCTTTCTTTCTCTCTCTCTCTCTCTCTCTCTCTCTCTCTCTCCTTTCACCCGTTCTCTCCCTGCGTCTCAGGGCACTCGATCCCGGCCTTAACCCCCTCTGCCTCCACGCAGCTTTCCAACACAACGCTTTTTTGACAATTAAACAACAACGACAAAAAGAAAAAAGACGCAAGTGTAGCGAAATCTCAGCGTTAACAAAGGAAACGTTTCCACGAACTCCGCCCGCGTCCGTCACGCGTTCGCATATCTCACGAAGGCCAGAAATAAACGCGCTCTCCATTCCGTTTGAATCCCTTCCTCGTTTGTCCACTACAGCGTTATGTCACTCCATCACTTCACACCAAAGCTGCCGCTGCAAGGATTCGTAGCCTATCATCAGTTCCGGCAGCTCTCAAGACATTACGCCGAATAAACGCTCGAGAGCTCCCCCTAGAGAGGACCCGTTGTCTCGTCTCAGGATGGTCTTTCCGGGTCCTTTCGAATCGTCGCGTCTCGTGTCTCTCGGCGCCGCACGGTTTATCGTCCGTCCCGATTCCTTTCACACCCAGATCAACATTTAAAAGCTTCTTAATTCATTTAAAAGACGTTGCTCTGGGAACGATGGGAAGGTTGTGAGGTCGAATCCCAGAGCTGCTAAAGAGACAAGAGCCTTAAGGCGGGCTACAGGCAAAAACCGATACGCGGCGCCGCTGTGGACGCCACTCCGGATCGGATTTAACGCCTCCGTCGGGTCTAAGCGCTCGCAGCGTTTTCCCGCAGAGATTCAGAGACTCCGGGACGACTCGCGTTTTCGTGACGCAACAGTTTGGACGGGGCCTTAACACGAGAACGAGGAGAAGGAAGTACTCCGTGGGTGGGAGGGGCATACTCTGTCTCCACCGCCAATCACAGTGATACTAGCCAGTCGTAGGCATGCGTGAAGTCATGTATGCGGATAGCGCTTTCCTCTTAGTGTGTGTAATCACGCGCTATAGATTTCCCTCGGTACTTTATTTACTCGAGTAAATATTTTGAAGAACGTGTACTTTTCAGAGCAGGTTTAACCGGCCCTACTCTTACTCAAGTTCATCACAGAAATGCACTTGTACTCCGCTACTTTCGGCGGCGTTTCTGTAAGCGTGACCGTTAAACGCTAACGAATGTACGTCGTTTTAGTGATAATTCATTTACAGCACGGATAATGAGGCCGCGAGTCTCGCGATACGCTGCAGCGGTCCGAATGCGTCCGCGACAACCACTCACTTATTTTAGCAGCTCAGTCCTGGAAGATAACGACCGAAGAAAGGGAAGAACACGACACGCTCTCTCGCTCTCTCTCTCTCTCTCTCTCTCTACACACACACTTTCTCCTCTGTTCTGTACTTTATTACTCATACTCAAGTCATCATTTACATTTAACGTTACTCGAGTCATCCTCTTTTCTAAGTCGTTTTCGTCACACCGCCCCGCGACGCCGGCTTCGAGCGTCTTCAGCTTCACTTCTCCGCCCCCTTTGAGAGGGCGGAGTTCCACCTGTGAAACTTTCACCTTCCACACCACTAGAACCAACGACACAATTTTACCGCTTCACAAACCAATCGCAAAACAAAACGGTATCCGTTCAGACCTCCGTCACGCTACAGTTCGCTCTTCTCGCTTCGCTTAAGTGACGCGACTTTCGTTCAGGAGTGTGACACGTTCGCACGTCAAACCCAGCAAATCCCCGATGTCTAACCTAATAGAAAAGACACAGCTACAGTACACGGGGTCCTAGAGCCAAAATCCAGATGAATGTGTGTCAATAAGTGGAGCTCAGAATTGAACAGGAAGAGCACGTCTTCCTCCAAGCACACCCCCACCCTCTCCCCCTCCCTCTCCCCCTCCCCCCACCACTTCCCCCAGCTTGTTTACACACATAACAGGATGATAGAGTGAGAGAATGATAAAGTAACAGTGTGACAGAGTTTGTCTGTGTGCGTCTGTGTCTGTGTCGTCATGCGATAAGTGTGTGTGTGTGTGTGTGTGTGTGTGTGTGTGTGAGTGAAGTCAGGTGTCGTCTGGCACCTGACACCTAACCTGGTCCAGGTCTCAGCCTCTGGTTGCCATGACAACATGGCATTTGCGGTGACCGATGCTGAGGTCCAGATGATAGTGCCAGCTTTACCGCGGTGTGTGTGCGTGTGTGTGTGTGTGTGTGTGTGTGTGTGTTGCATACACACCAGTTTGCCAGTAAGACTTGGGTGCCAACTATCTGCTAATGCCTCCAGTCGCACCTTCGCCTGGTGTAAAGTCAGTCAGCGGTTTGCACGAAGGACAGATGAGCGAACTCTTACTGAACGTGTTGCGACCCTTTCTCTCTTTAAGTCTAAGGTTTCATTTTACGATTTGTAATTTCGGCATTTTTATTATTTTTTTTATTCTCTCATTTTAATAGCTGTTGTACTGTTGTACTGTGTGAGAGAATTAGTCATTTTCTGCAGCAATAAGTGAAAATCTTTTGAAAGATTTGACCGGTTCTGCTGCTGCCAAAAAATAATGAATAAAAAAAATGGGTTGCCATTAAAAAATCAAACAAACAAACAAACAAAAAAAAACCAACAACCTGATAATCTGCAACCAGAGGAGCATTCCTGTCTGAAAGTGACCGAGAAAAAAAGAAAAGAAAAGGAATAAAAAGTCACGTTTTAACTTTAGAAAACTCCCTGAAGTTTATTCGAAACTTTTTTTTTTTGAAACACACTTGCTATACACCCTGAGGCTTTTCCAAAGGAAAAAAACAAAACAAAAACCCAAGCAAACTCTTAGTGGTCCCGCCCCCTAACACCCCAATCCATCCAAGACCCCCCCCCCCACCCCCCACCCCTTCCACACACAAGCCATTCCTCATCTGCGATTGGCTTTGATTTCGACTGGTGCCATGGCAACCGTGTGTCCCAGTAAACCTTGCTTGGGCAAAATCCAAGGTGCGACGGGGGCAGTGTCGGTCGGCATGGAGACACCGCCCGTCTGCTTACATGGCCGCCGTGCTGGGGAGAGGTGTCGGGAAGAGCAGGGTCCCGATTATCACGTGATACCGAGCGAAAGAGGGATGGAGAGACTGTATATAGAGAGAGCTGGTAGATTGCGATGATCTATGCAGCATGGCCCGGCGCCCAGATCCGACTCCTACATGGACGAGGGAGAGAGTGCGCGCGCGCGCGAGAGAGAGCTGTATAGCTTACTGTATATAAAATGGTTATTTCGAGTGTCGTCTGAAATGAAATGCCGGCTTGTATAATCACAAACACATTTACAGTCAGACGCTAAAGCGCAGCCAAGCTGTCCTGGAAGAAACGCTGCTCACGGCAGGCGTGATAAAATAATCTGCACAGAATACTCGTCTGTGTAACATCTTTTAATTCATAAGAACGAATCAGCGAAAGAAAAAAAAAAAGATCGCTTCAAGTGCCGACTCGCGATTTGCGTCCTTGTATCCTCTGCCAGCTAGCTTTTCTGGTTCCTGTAATAATTTTGACCTGCATATTGGACCTCGTGGGGTTTCATACGGACGGTACCGGTACTCTGAGGTAACGGACTCGGCACGGTTCAGTCCATATGTTTACGATCAATCAGGCTGGAGGAGCAGGGTTTAAAAATCACTCTGACCGTCTCTTGTGTGGTAACTGTCCCAGGCCATAATACAACACACACACACACACACACACACACACACACAGAACACACACACATACATCTGCAGGTCAGATTGGGTCAGTGAGGGCTATTTTTAAGATGTACTTGGAAAACACACAGATGTGTTCAGATGTAGTCTTTGTCTTGGCACGAAGGCAGTTATTACACTGAGAGAGAGAGAGACAGAGAGAGAGACACACAGAGTCAGAGTGAGACAGAGCCACACAGGAAGACAGGGAGAGAGAGAGACAGAGAGACACACACAGAGTCAGCAAGAGAGATAGACATAGACCGAAGACAGATTCAGAGAAAGACAGAGCCACAGAGAGAGACAGGCAAAGTGAGGGAGAGACACAGAAAGAGAGACAGACAGAGGCACACGCTCACACACAGGCACAGACAGACACAGTAAGAGAGAGACACAGCGAGAGAGACAGAGCCACGCATAGAGAGAGACAGAGCCATACAGGGAGTCAGAGAGAGAGAGAGATACAGAGAGAGACACACAGAGTCAGCAAGAGAGATAGACAGAGACAGATTCAGAGAGAGACAGAGCCACAGAGAGAGAGAGAGAGAGAGAGATACAGAGAGAGACACAGAGTCAGAGCGAGAGATAGACAGAGACAGATTCAGAGAGAGACAGCCACAGTGAGAGAGAGAGAGAGAGAGAGAGAGACACACAGAGTCAGAGCGAGAGATAGACAGAGACAGATTCAGAGAGAGACAGAGCCACAGAGAGAGAGAGAGAGAGAGAGAGAGAGAGAGATACAGAGAGAGACACAGAGTCAGAGCGAGAGATAGACAGAGACAGATTCAGAGAGAGACAGCCACAGAGAGAGAGAGAGAGAGAGAGAGAGAGAGACACACAGAGTCTGAGCGAGAGATAGACAGAGACAGATTCAGAGAGAGACAGAGAGAGAGAGAGAGAGACACAGAGTCAGAGCGAGAGATAGACAGAGACAGATTCAGAGAGAGACAGAGCCACAGAGAGAGAGAGAGAGAGAGAGAGAATATGGTTTAGACCCACAGCGTTGACTGGTTGTGTGTAGTATTGTTTTACTCAGTTTTAATGTAGGACAAATATGATATATGCAGTGATGGTCCCCCCGCCTCTCTCTCTGTGCTCTGTGTGTGTGTGTGTGTGTGTGTGTGTGTGTGTGTGTGTGTGTAAAGAACACCATTCTTTTCCTGCTCTGTGTCTGCATAGTATTTGTCTTGGGTTAGATCACACTGCCCGATCCTTTCACACGCACACATGGAACCCATCTGAACAGGTTTGGTTTATTTGTGTTCCGTTAATTCTCTGGCCTTCATTCATCGCCTAAACAAAACCCAAACCTCAAACCTCTCCTCCGACCCTCCTCCGTGCTCAGACCGCGCCGCGCGTCACGCCGCTCGTGTCAACGTGGCTGTCAGATGGGAACGTCTGTGGACGTTTATACAACGACAAAGATTTCAGTTCCTGTCTAATCTTATGTACATTTATTATTATTATTATTATTATTTGTTTATAAAAGAAGAATAAAAGAAACGATCGAGGCGTGTGGCTTGTAAAAGTATCAGACAGCTGTCAGCCAATCAGAGACGAGTATGTTTCCTTGACCGTGTATTCGAACTGTACTTTTTACATGTTAATTGTTCTTTCATGATGATGATGATGATGATGATGTCTTTTTCAAAGCGGGATTAAAGTAGTGAAGGATCGGCTTACGTTTTTTCTGCTTTGGCAGTCATTTAGGTCCACCTGCCAACACACACACACACACATACACACACACACACACACCTGGGCCTCATTGATGCAGCACAGGTTTTCCCAGAGTGCCACAGTTGCAGAGGAAGTGGCCACGTTACCTGGATCACCGCTTGGCAACACTTGCTGCCAGAAAATCCTGCCAATCGTGCCAATCACACTGCGAACCTAGTGTTATTATTCTCGTAGATATTACTGTCGCGGCTGCCAGAGAGAGAGAGACGCGAGTGTTTTCTCCGTGTAAACATTTGTCATAATTATCCAGTCGTATACAACTCGCGTTTTTGTCTTGCAGCTCAAGCTGAACAATCAGAAACACGTGGAATTCGGAGAGATCGTAACCGTTATTATTATTATTATTATTATTATTATTATTATTATTATTTGAATATGTTCAGCTTTTGTTCTAGGAGTAAACACTGTTCTTTGCAGATCCTCCAAGGCTTATGTTTCCGCGTTTACATCACAGCATTAGCTGGATGCTAGATCTCACGCAGTTAGGGTTGGCGAAATGTTTTCTCAGAGTCAACGCTGATAAAGTGATGTTTGGAAACTGGAAACGGATTAAAAAAAATAAACAGATTTCATAATGCCCTAATTGACAGAGAGAGTGCGTGTCAGTGCGAGCTTTAGATTTTCACGCTCTCTTACACACCTCACAGGTGTGGCGGTGAAGGGTTTGATGATTCGGCAGAGTTTTATTGTTGTGCCTGGAGCGGTGTGTGTGTGTGTGTGTGTGTGTGTGTGTGTGTGTGTGTGTGTGTGTGTGTGTGTGTACATATGCTCAGGTTATTGAATGTTTATTTTGCATTCTGGTGTTTTCAGTCAAAACAATTAAGAATACTGAACTGAGATAATTATGCTTTATACATAAATATACACCGCCCTCCACTAATATTTGCGCCCTCGGTAAATACGAGCAAAGAAGGCTGTGAAAAATTGTCTTCATTGTTTTAACCTTTTGATCTTTTGTTTAAAAAATTCACAAAAATACTCTGCCGTCATGGATATCAAACAACTGCAAACACAACACAGGTTTATATATATATATATATTTTAAAAACTTTGTTAAATATAGGTGTGCAACAATTACTGGCAGCCCTATGAATTCATATGAGAAAAATATATTTGAAGTATTTGCTTTGTTGATATTTTAATTTTTTTTAGTACACCGGGGTGACTAAGAACAGGGAGTTATTCAACCGTGACTTCCTGTTTCACAGGGGTATAAATATGAGGTAACACATAAGCCAAATTCCCTTAGTCATTCATAACGATGGGTAAGAGCAAGGAATGTAGCTGTGATGTGCGGCAAAAGGTTGTTGAGCTTCACAAAATGGGGCGTGTCTATAAGAAAATAGCACAAGCATTGAAAACGCCCATTTCCACCATCAGGGCAATAATTAAGAAGTTCCAGTCGACTGGAAATGTTATGAATCGACCTGGAATCGGACGTGTGTCTGTATCGTCTCAACACACTGTGAAGAGGATGGTTCGAGTGGATAAAAAATCTCCAAGGATCACAGCTGGAGAACTGCAGAAGTTAGTTGTGTCTTGGGGTCAGAAAGTCTCCGAAACTACAATCTGAAGTCACCGACATCACCACAAGCTGTTTGGAAGGGTTTGAAGAAAAAAGAATCTACTCTCATCCACAAACAAACTCGAGCGTCTTCAGTGTGCCGACACTACTGGAACTTCAAATGGGATCGGGTTCTACGGTCAGATGAAACCAGAACAGAGCGTTTTGGTAATAAACACCAGAGGTGGTTTTGGCGTATACAGAGAGGTAGCCGTATGGAAAAGTACCTCATGTCCACGGTTAAATATGGAGGTGGATCTTTAATGTTTTGGGCTGTTTTTCTGCCAGAGGACCTGGACATTTTGTTAGGATACATGGCATCATGGACTCCATCAAATATCAACATATATTAAATGAAAACCTGACTGCCTCTGACGGAAAGATTCAAATGATCTTTCAGAATCTTGTAATCACTGTAATTAACACACTTTGTGAACTTACCAGAGATGAGCAGTGGTCCAGAAAGGTGTCGTGTTTTACAGAAACAACATTAAAATGAGTTTGTCGGACTGCTCGCGTTTAAAAATCTGTGGAAAGCTGTAAGCCTCAAAAGGCCACATCCTCGGCACTCGCTAACAACATCATGCTATTAGTGAAAGTCAGAGCCCCGGGCTTTTTGGAGCGGATTCAGCACAAGCAGCAGGCCTGAACCACATCCTCCATCCAGCGCTACGCCGTTTTTACTCTTGACTGGCTGCAATCGAATTTACTTGAATTGAATTCAGCTGAGCCTTAATTTGAGTTTGCACAAGCGACGTCCTTACGAGGAAACAGGCTAAACATAAATCAGCCGTCTGAATATTGACAAGTCGCAGCTTGAAGAGACGGTGTGAAAGCGAGACGCGTAGAAACGGGGGAAGCGAAGGCCGAGGGAGGGAAGGGTGGGATCGAGCCGAGGACATGTGAAAAAGGAGCGTGAGACGGACGGAGCGAGCGTTAGAGACGTAAAGCTGAGGAAAGAGGGAGGAAGAGAGAGCTTGTGTGTGTGTGTGTGAGATACACTGAGTTTTTTTGAGGTCACAGTGCAGAATATCACACTGGTATGTGGAATGCTGACACCGTGCCAACACAAACACACTACACACACTAGACACACACATCAGGTCCTTGGCTCCCTCTTTTCCAGGGAGGTCTTTTTTTTTGTTGTGAGGAACGTCATTCGCCGGATGCACACCATTTTAAATCAACTGGAAGCAGAACGTCTGACAGAGAATCGGTTAGCCGAGGGGAACTGCTGCAACGCTGACGTGAACGATGAAGTCGTTTGTAGTCGAGCGTTCTCTGAAGGATATAAATAACGTTACAGAGGACATCCATGATATAGAGTAGAGTGGAACTCGCACCGCTGTTTATTCACCGTGTATCGCTCACGGAAACAATCGACGAGCCGATGAACTAGCTAGCCGGTGGACATGTACCGGTAACCGGTGATCTAATATACCACGGCGCGGTTGAACTCTCAAATCTGATTGGTCAGAAGGTTTGGAACGATGATATGTAACTCTGATGGCTGTAAGATAATCAAAGTCGCTTGTTTCTATAGTAACAGCTCGTTCACAGGGACTTGTATGACGGACGACCGAGATGACGTGACGCTTACAAATAAAACGCGTCGCCAAAGAAAAGCAACGCTACGCTGTTTATCCGTGGAAAGTTTTCACGTAACGTTTACAAAGAAGGCGACGAGGAAAGATGACGTTCATCAGCACGAGACGTTCATCCGTCCTTCAGGGTGGGTGTGGTTTAAATTAGGGTACGAGAGTTTGTTTATATTTTGGGAAATAGAAGCAATGAAATTAGTTAGGAAATATCGCCGGCAGGTACACACGAAAATAACAACCGTGCAAGCAGGATTGAGTAAAAAAAAAAAAACCCAGTGTATATCTCACGCTAAAAACTACGATGAACTGGAGGGATGCAGCTGAGGTCGAGGAACCCTCAGAGCCCGGGTTTACAAAGCACGCTGTCAGCGCTGACGTTTCTACGTCCCGGGCTACGTCCACGTCAATCCGGATGGATCCGAAAACGGCGTTTTCGTTTTAAAAAGCACAGAGTTGGGGGAAAAAAAAACGCAGTCTGAAGGTTGTACGCTATCGAACTGGACAACAACCGCAGGACAACATCGTCCTCCATCTTGTCTGTTTGTTCCGACTCGAACGGGTCACGTGACGCAGTCTAAAAATACGTCGTCAAAAATGGCGTCTTTCACATTTATCCGCTTAGGAGAGCGTTTTCGGGGGAAAAAAAAAAAAAAGCTCTGTTTCTCGCTGCACAAAAAACGCCGTCTTTTGGACGGAAAAAGATGCGTCTTCGGATTCATCCAGATTAATGTAGGCGTTTTTAGACCACGCCTACTTATAGTGCGAATCCGAATATAGATGCGGAGCGCTAAACAGGTACAGTTAGACGCACTTATAGTGGTACACTGAGGGACTTTCTACAGTCTGTAGGCCTTCGATAGCGCGAGTGTAAACGAGGCCGTGTTAAAAAGCTGTTTAGTAAGAGTCCAAGCAAAACTGTAAAACTCAGAGTTAGAGAAGCCTGCATACTTACTTTCTAGGGCAACATGGCAAACGATTATTTATCATCTTTACAAATAATAATAATAATAAATTTGCAAGATTTCCACAATAGGAGAAACTGTTAAGGTGTATCATAATGGAGCTTTTAATTGATTTTACAATAATTTCCTAGGAAATTCATGTGTAATGAGTTTAGAGGTAAATTCTCTCTCTCTCTCTCTCTCTCTCTCTCTCTCTCTCTCTCTCTCTCTCTCTCTCTCTGTCTTTTTTTTTTTTTTTTACACTATAGTACTTCCATATTCATAGAAGTGGCTCATGTATCCAAAAACCTGATTGTACACCCGTGCAGATCTACGGCCGTTCTGTTAACAAAAAGAGGCAGAAATAGAAATCAGAAAACATTAAAAAAAAAGAAGTAAAGAAAAGAAATGAAAAGAAGTCTTTCCTGCCAAGAAATTACTTCATCATGTATCCATCATTTTAAGGCCAAAGTCAGAAAGCACATTTGCTATTAATTTAACCTTCTGAGAGCAAGCTGTGAAGCAGCAGGGCCCTGGACAGGTAAAGAGTGATGGAGAGAGAGAGAGAGAGAGAGAGAGAGAGAGAGAGAGAGAGTTAGCCAGAAAATGTGTGTGTGTGTGTGTGTGTGTGTGTGTGTGTGTGTGTGTGTGTGTGTGTGTGTGTGTGTGTCAGTATCAATGATTGGTTTTCCCGGTTGGTTCGGGATGAGGCTGATTTTCCATCCGTGTCGTTTCCCTATGTGAGAGGAATAAGAGGACTACACAGCTGAGAAAGATATTACCTGATAAAAGCAGGTATAACCGTCCATGCCTCACTCCCTGTGTGTGTGTGTGTGTGTGTGTGTGTGTGTGTGTGTGTGTGTGTGTGTGTGTGAGAGAGAGAGAGAGCAAGAAGGAAAAACAGTGATCTAATGCTTGACCGCAAGAAGCTGTTTATAACACAGAAAGCTTCTCGCCCTGCAGGAGTTCTCATTTAACAAATGTCATAAACTCTCGTGGTTTAAATTTACTGAAAGTGAAACAATGCTGAAAGTGATTTTGGCTCATTTTCTTTAATGAACAATTTTTTTTTTTTTTAAAAAGAAAAGAAAGATATTTTATATGACACTAAGAAAAGTATTTGCGCGAGTATAATTTAGTGATATAATGCCAGAGCGTTGCTAATTCGGTCGGGCCTGAGCCAAATATTCTCCTTTCATCCGCGTTCTATTTTCCTGTCTTTCCTCATTTTCCTCATCTGCCAGTGCAGTGATGTTTTTCCAACCTCCATCCGTCCAAAACTGCTTTTGTGTTAGTGCCAGTCGAGACCCCCTGTTAACTCCCGTTTCATACCACCTGAATTCCAGGACGTGCGGGACGTTCGTCGCTCCGCTCCGACACACTCGAACAAGCGCCTAAATAAAACACACCCGACTGTTCGTCACTAACTGCTGTTAACGCCGCTTTCAGTCAGTTTCGTCCCGCCGCTCTGTTCACCTGACCGCTCGCCTCGCCCTTGCCTTCCCTATCGTTAGTCCGAGAGCGTCGTGAAATCCCGCGCGTTCGTTTGCTTGGGGTTGTTTTTAACGTTAATACGAAATAAAGAAACGGATATTCGAGTGGAAAGACGACGAACGGACCAGATGTGTGTGAACGTGTGAGTGTGATGGTCAGCTGCATGTAATTAGAGTGACTTGGCTCCTGGGAGAGTGTGTGTGTGTGTGTGTGTGTGTCAGCTGTGTTCTCAAGCGGGTATGTCATGCCGTTCTGTCGGACACATGGGGTCGTGTTGGTTCAAATGTATACAGAAATGTTCCAAATGTCGATATATAGTATCGCTAAATAGCGGGATTGCTTTATTTTATTTCTGTAACGACGACGCGCCCCATTGTTTCTCAAAGATGGGTTGTTTTTTTGGTTCGATCTTTATTTGAACCAATCGCTAACAGTGTTTTTAGCGCCAGGCGCTTTGCCAGTCAGACGAAATATATCGATATTCACGGTGTACGGTGAAAGGGTCACGATGTGATCATTGGCAAAATCTGTAGTCGTAGATCGTTCAAAAAAAAAAACACACACACACTCACACACACATTAAATGACATGTAGGTGACACCTGTTTCAGATTCATGGTACGTTTTTATTGAAAAAAAAAATCGATCATTCACGTTAGCTTAATACCAGGAGTCCATGATGCGCCTCATGCTCATGAACCTCATGCCACCGTAGTCCCTGAAGTTGCGGTACTCTCCGGGGCCGAAGTACCACATCCTGCCTTTGTAGTGAGGATGCTCGTACATGAGCCAGTGGCCGTCCATCACGTGGCAGGACATGCAGCCGTTGGATGACCAGTGGTAGCGGTCGCTGACGGAATCGCAGTCATCCATCACCTCATTCATCTGACCCATGAAGTTGTCCCTCTCGTAGAGCCTCATCCTGTAAGCTCCTCGGTGCTGTTAGCGGTAACAAGATTATTATTTATTTATTTGTTTGTTTATTTTTTAAAACACACCACCAACCAAACAACAAAGTCATGTATAGATGTATATATAAAGAAAAGTTACCATGGGGATCATACGACAGGATCTGATGCAGTTGTTGCCCCAGCCCCACATGTTCATGTAGTCAGCGTACTCTCCTCTTCTCATGAAGTACTGGTTGCCCATGTAGTTGGGACGATCGTACGCCATCCAGCAGCCGCTCTCCACCCTGCACGAGTGGCAGCGGCTCAGGTAGGTGGACATATCGGAGCAATCACCGCTGCACTCATAGGAGCGGCCCTGGAAGTTCCTGTCCTCGTAGAAGATAACCTGTGGGGCAAAATAGACAAACATTTCAACTCAAACTTAACACGAAGGACACCATGGTGATGTTGTTTTCAATAATAAAAAAAAAAATCTTTATATTTGTAGAAACCGGTTTGCTTACTCTGCCCATGTTGACGATGCGAGTGTGTGTGTCCCAGCACTTGCCTGGTGGTGAACTGACACTGGACATCGGTTTAACCTCTGCCATTTATACCTGACCAAACCCAACGAGCACATGCCTCCTATTGTAAAAACTCCTGAGCAAGCAAAAGCACAGAGGCCACCAGACGGGGTTTTGCTACATGTCACATTCCCAGTCTCCAGAAGACTTTAGAATGAGCCCCACATGCAAGACAAAACTGCTGAGTTTTTTTTTCTTTCTTTCTTTCTTTTCAAATGGGTTCTTTTGGGCCATACAACCCACGTGTATGATATGTTTCCTACAGTTATGGAAAGCATATTTCTATTAGGACCCTTCTGCCATCTGAGCTAAATAAAAAGGATTGAAAAAAAACCAAACGTATCACATCACGCTAAGAAGATTTGACGGGCGATCGTCGGAGGTGTTAAACGGTTAGCATGGCTTGCTAGGTTCACATCTAACGTAGAAAGCTAGCGGCATGAGAACCAAGTGGGCGCTCTAACAGCGCAGGAATCGTCTGGCATGTCGGAGATAGTGCAGAGCTTAGAGGGAACGGTGTGTGTGTGTGTGTGTGGATTAGATTGACCTATGGCAGTAGTAAAAATGGAAATAAATAAATAAATAAATAAAAAGCATTTTACATTTGTTAAAAAACAAACCCCAAAGAACATTTTTGTTCCTAATTAAAAGAGAAGTATGTACGGGTCAGATTGGGAAAACAAGTACGGAATTTTGTCTAATCATGTTGAGTAATTATAATTAGTCTTCTGTAAGACCCATAAATGGCTTAATTAATAGTTGAGAATTGTCACATGACCAACACAAAAATGCAACATTAATGAACGAATGAGTATTTATTCCTTCATCATCTTATTTGTGATCAGTGCTCCACTCGACAGGGTTTTTGCTGATGTAGGTGATGATGAAAACTGCGGTTAAGTCATATTTAATTAGATATTAGACATGTGATTTGCGAAGTGGTAGGGTACTCTCTCTCTCTTTCTCTCTCTCTCTCTCTCTCTCTCTCTCTCTCTCTCTCTGTTTGTGTTTCTTGATGAAAGGCTGACACGTGCCGTGGGTCAAAGATTAAGAAAGCTGTGTGTGTGGGGAGCAGCATGAGGTCAGGCTTCTCCCTCAAGCTTAACCGCAGCACGCCAAAGGTCAAAGGTTATGGAAACTGTGAGGCATCGCAGCTGTGTGTGTGTGTGTGTGGGGGGGGTCTTTTCGTACTGCTTCACGCAAGCGCAATATAGATGTTTTTCTCACACCTTCCATCCATCCATCATGCACATCACACACGCACACACACACACACACACACACAGCTGTTGTCTCTGGTTCAAGTTTAATAGGGGGATCACACAAATAGTCGAGTCAGGTCAGCACGGTCATTTCCACACTCCGCTCAGTGTGTGTGTGTGTGTGTGTGTGTGTGTAGCTGCTCGCTGGTGGTCACACATTGTTATACAGAACCTGTTCTCCATTTAATCCTCTACTCCTCTCCTTTCTGTGTGTATCCTTGCATGTCACGTGCCATCACACCGTGTAACGGCAGCCATCTCGTGCAGCGAATACAGGACCGACTGCTTCATTAAGAAGTGTTTCTTTTTATTTTCACTGATCCTCGGCTGCACTCACAGACCGGCACGTCCTCCACAAGCAACCCGTCACACGAACCTTGTAGCTGTGTTAGCTAGCTAGCTGCAACCGGGGCGTTTCTCTCAGCAGCCCATACGGCTAACGTTAGCAAAAGTTAGCTAGCTGATATTGATTAGCTTATAAGGACAAAAAAACAGAATTTCTCCTGGTGATGAAACACATCGGGAACCTTCTTTACGCTGCAACCCACGCTGCATTCGACATAACTCGACTGGGAAAATTCAAAGAACAAACCCCCTCAGCCCCTGAGTTCAGCGAGTGACGCGAGATCAACGTGACCTGCTCACAGCATCGGCAGTAAACACAGAAGCACGTCTCACGTTTAAATTCATTACAGTGTATATTAGTGCACGTGTTAGATTTAGATCAGACACAATACAGACTTACTCACGTGGTAGATCTATAGCACTGACTGTACGCTTCACTGATTTCAGGAGGTCAATATTTAGCTCGTCGCGCACAAATGCTGAACACGGAGGCGTCCATGTCGTCCCCCTGTCCCCGCCCCCCCCAAAAGCTGTAACTCAAACGGTCAAAACTGTCGTTCCACTGTCCTGCTTCTGCGCTTCTACGAAACAGTAACACTCCTGTAACGCACATAACCACTCGTTACAACCGCGCTGAGGAGAAAAGCAACTCGGAATGAACAAATTTGAGGCTACATCAGCAGGAGATCGGCTCCCGTCGGTCAGGAAGCGGAAACTCTCAGACCCTGTCAAAATGATTCCGCACGTTTCCCGAACCGCGGCATCTGTAATGACGCGGCGCCAGACTCATCCGGCGTAAATAAGGCCTTGCGTGCGGTTAAAAGGACCAGGGTCTGTGAGAAGATGAAGATGAAGATGAAGAGGTTAGGGAAACCACAGTTTGGAGGCATCTCTATCCAGACGGTGGTTTGTTTCGTCTCGTTACTTTTGAAACGTCGAAAATACACGTGTCCGGCGTGTTATCGTCTCGTATGTGCGTACGTGAGCGTCTGTTTTAAATCTTCATGTATCCTTTCATCTTAAAAAGCCTGGATGAAGAGCACGATGACGAGACGCTCTGTTTCTGTGTGTAAATATGCGGTTGGGGTAATTGAACACAGATCTCTAAACACACATACTGTATCAGATGCAAGTCGTGTGTGTGTGTGTGTGTGTGTGAGTGTGAGTGTGGGGACCTGCCCGGTGCCAAAGTACCCAATGTTAGTCTTTCTTCAATCTCTACAATCTGCCTTAATGATTATGGCTCCACCGCAAGACTCGCTGGTTGTTTGTACGAGTGTACGGTCTTGTGTGTGCATCCTTGTCCTTGTGTGTGTGTGTGTGTGTGTGTGTGTGTGCTGCCTAATGAAATTAAATTGAGTTAGAACAGCGTTTAGGTTGCCCTGATGGAGATTTGGAGTCGTTATGCAACTTCTATACACTAAGACCATTTCAGAGTTTGTGTGTGTGTGAGAGAGAGAGAGAGAGAGAGAGAGAGTGACAAAATAAGTAGAAGAAGAAGAGGTGTGTGGGAAAGAGTCATACTCGGTGTGTGTGTGTGTGTGTGTGTATCATGTGTATCGTGGGTGATAAATGAAGGGAAATGAAAGAGTGTGAGATTTGGGAGTGTTGGGAGAATTCTGTGGTCTGGCAGTTCACTGGCGTCAGACAGATGCTTTCATTTTTCTCCTTCAAACCGAAAAAATATACACCCACCGAGAGAGGGGGAGAGAGGGAGAGAAAGAGAGAGAGGGGGAGAGAGGGAGGGAGAGGGAGAGAGGGTGAGAGAGAAAGGGAGGGAGAGAGAGGGAGAGAAAGAGAGGGGGAGAGAGAGAAAGAGAGAAAGGGAGGGAGAGAGAGAGGTAGAGAGAGGGGGAGAGAGAGAGAAAGGGAGGGAGAGAGAGAGAGGGGGAGAGAGATGGTCAGAGAGCATTTTAGGTAAAGGAATGCCATGAAACTGTCTCCTCCCTCCATATCTCTCTTTAGTTTTTATTATCCTTCTTTTTTTTCTTTCATCCTCATTTTTGTCAGGCTCGTACAGTGGGGTCTGGGAACTGGAGCCGTGATTAGACCTGAGAAAAATACAGACCCAATCAGAGAGAGCGAGAGAGAGAGAGAGAGGGAGGGAGAGAGAGAAAGAAAGAGAAAGAGAGAAAAAGAGTGAGAGTGTTTAGTCCGTAACAGCGTCTCAGACTATATGTCTGTTTTTGTGTATATGTAGCCGGTGTAGTCGTGTGCGTCTTATCACGTATAGGTCCGACTGAACCTTTAGGAAGATGTAGGTAAAGTGGAAGACTTAAAGCCTGCGGTGACTGAAATAACCAGCCTGTACAAACGTGGTGAGCAGAAAGGCATCTCAAAATGCACCGTGTACCAAAACTCCTGTCAGCCCGTAACCACGGTTTCATAGAGACGAGGGAAAGCGACGCTTGGAAGGACGTAGCAGAGATCGTAGCTTGTACGAGGCTTAAACGAAGTTTACGTTTTAAATGCATTCTAAACAAAAGAAAGTTGTATGCTGTAGTAAATTGTGCGGTAGGCTCTACATTTCGGTTACTACCATTTGTCATCGGTACACGCCCACAAAAATAGCGCTCGCTACACCACGCCCACAGCAGTAGCGCTCGCTACACCACGCCCACAGCAGTAGCGCTCGCTACACCACGCCCACAGGAGGCAACAGTGGCACTCGCTACACCACGCCCACAGCAGTAGCGCTCGCTACACCACGCCCACAGGAGGCAACAGTAGCACTCGCTACACCACGCCCACAGCAGTAGCGCTCGCTACACCACGCCCACAGCAGTAGCGCTCGCTACACCACGCCCACAGGAGGCAACAGTAGCACTCGCTACACCACACCCACAGCAGTAGCGCTCGCTACACCACGCCCACAGGAGGCAACAGTGGCACTCGCTACACCACGCCCACAGGAGGCAACAGTGGCACTCGCTACACCACGCCCACCAACAACTTGTCACAGATAGTGTGAACGCAAGGTCAAATGTATCCTTCATACAGCGCATCACTATTCATGTATCCCAATATCCCGTGTGTGTGTGTGTGTGTGTGTGTGTGTGTGTGTGTGTCTCACTGTGGCCACAGCCTTAAGAAGCAGAACCCACACTAGACATTTCCTCCACAATAACATAAACTGAGCATGACCACACACATATACACAAACACACACACACACACACACACACACACGGCCACAAAATCAGGCTAGTGTGACACCGAGAGGGTTTATATGTCTGCCATCAAATAGCCCAGAGGAAGTGGATTACACACACACACTCACACACACACTCACTCACGTACAGACCCATGGGCAGGTCATTGAGGATACAGCTTCCTCAAGCCTTGAACAATGGCTGCTCTTTTACTGGCCTGAAAACAGAGAATGAGAGAGAGACAGACAGACAGACAGAAAAAGAGATAGAGTTCTTTTTATCTCTTTGTCTGTCTGTCTGTCTGTCTCAGGAAAAGACAGAAAAAGAGAGACAGAGAGAGAGACAGACAGACAGAGAGAGAGAGTGAGACAGACAGAAAGAGAGAGACAGACAGAAAGAGAGAGACAGACAGAAAGAGAGACAGACAGAATGAGACAGACAGACAGAGCGAGACAGACAGACAGAAAGAGAGAGACAGACAGACAGAAAGAGAGACAGACAGAAAGAGAGAGACAGACAGACAGACAGACAAAGAGAGACAGGCAGACAAAAAGAGAGAAAGCGAGACAGACAGACAGACAGAAAGAGAGAGACAGACAGACAGAAAGAGACAGACAGACAGACAGACAGAGAGAGACAGAAACAGAGAGACAGACGGAGAGAGAGAGACAGACAGACAGACAGAAAGAGAGAGACAGACAGACATACAGACAGAAAGAGAGAGACAGACAGAAAGAGAGAGAGCGAGACAGACAGACAGACAGAAAGAGAGACAGACAGAAAGAGAGAGAGAGAGAGAGAGAGAGAGAGAGAGAGAGAGAGATCAGTTTACATCAGCTAGACCGGTAAGCACCATGGACTGCCCTGCAATTAGTAAATGCCACAACCTAGATACAGTTACATTACACTGCACCATCCTATCAGTGTGTGTGTGTGTGTGTGTGTGTGTGTGTGTGTGTGTGCGTGCGTGTGTGTGTTCTGTTTTCTTTTCTCTTTTTCTTTTTCTCTCTTTTCTTCTCTCCTTTTCTCTTCTTTTTCTGTCTTCACTTCTTTTCTGTTCTCTTCTCCTCACTTCTCTTCTCTTCTTCTGTGTCTCTTCTCTTTTTCTCTCCTCTCTTCTTTTCTCTTGTTTTCTCTTCCTTTTCTCTCTTCTCTTCTCTTTGTCTCTCTTCTCTCCTTTTCTTCTTTCTTCTCTTCTCTTCTTTGCTGTTCTCTTCTCCTCACTTCTCTCCTATTCTCTTCCCTGCTCTGCTCTGCTCTCCTCTCCTCTCCTCCAGTTCCCTCGTTGCTCATCCGCCGCCTCCTTTCTTCTTTTCATCTCCGTCGATCCGGAGCTCTTTGTATTAAATAGAGCAGTCATTGTGCGCGCTGAATCGGAGGTGATAGCCGAGAGGCCGCGTAAAAACACCGACGTCTTTCCCGTAAGAAAGTGAAGTGAGGATGAAAAAAAAAAAAAAAAGACAAAACCCTGAGAGAAAGCTGAGAACGAATCACTTCCCCAAACAGACGAGTACAGTAAGAAGGGCCTTATCTGCTGCCGCGCGCCTCAAAGCCTCGCTTATCTCAAAGCCAGAGATTATTTTTCTCCACTCTTCCTCTAACGCACGCTCTCACTCTTTTTGTTTGTTGTCGTCTGTTCCCAAGGATGACTTGTTGAGAAAGGAGGCGTCTGTCTCCTCCCTTTGCTTTTCTCTTCCTGCTTCACTTTATCGCCTCTCCTCTCCTGTTCGCCTGTTCTCCCACTCCCACGCTCATGTAATCGCTCGGCTTTAAATAAAGACTGGGTGCTTTTCGAGAGTTTTCCATACAGGGTCAAGGTTTGTGTGTGTGTGTGTGTGTGTGTGTGTGAGAGAGAGAGAGAGAGATGGAGCGATTGAAAGAGAGAGAGAGAGAATTTAGCTTTTCCAGCTTTATAGTAAAGTTTCCACACGCCTCACGCGACTGTCTTTAGCTCTGTGACATCTTCCGCACGTTTTTCCGCACGTCCTATAGCGTCCGAAACGTAAACACGTCCGTTTGAGATACCGATCGTCGTCGGAGCCGGATTTCTTTTACTCAGACGGCTCGTTCCAGCCAAATATCTTCAACGCCATCTGCGATTCCTCTTCAACAAAAACGACCGTATTTTTCTCTCCGCTAATTCTTTTCGATATCTCCGTTACGGCTCCTGCGGGACGCATATCCAAGAAGAATGCCTTCCTGTCCTGTGCTTTCCCAGAGTGCACAGCGGCGGTTAACAAGGGAGCCATGAAACTAACTCGGAGCGAGAGTTTGAGAGAGGGAGAGAGGAAAGAGAGAGAGATAGACAGAATAGAGACAGAGCTGTTATAAATGAGATCTCAGTGGACCTGTAGGATCAGGCCTGATCGCAGAAGCAGACTACGCTCCAAAGCCCCCGTCCTCTTATTAAGTAACAGTACAGTTTGCAAATTCGATTTCTTTCTTTTTTTAAAAAAAATAAAATAAAAATCCCCCTCCCCCCTCCCCCCAAACGTCATTCACGTCTTTCCACTCGCCCCTGGCATTTTTGTGTAGGTGTGCCGACATCTGCACAGTCTCACACGGAGAGGAGGAACTCAGAAACGAATATAAACCATAGAAAACAGAATGGAGAGAGGCGAGAGAAAGCGAGAAGGAAGGACAGGAAGAAGAGATAATTACAGGAAAGGGGGATTATTAGTCCGTCACTCTGCCTCCAGACAGATAAGTGAAGTCAGATGGAGAGACGCCGAGTGTGAAAATAACAGCGATCGAGAGAGATGAGGAGAAGAAAGAGGAAGTCTTTCTGGGCGCGCGCGTCTTTTGGAGTACGCTGCCGTTGTAAACGCTTCTCTCGTTAAACTCTTTTCTTCTTCTTGTGTCTCGTGATAATAATCCCTCCATCCATCCATCCATCCGTTTTCCATACCCCTTATCCTACACAGGGGCACAGGAGCCTATCACAAGCCAGGGGACATCCTGGGCAGGGTGGCAACCCATCGCAGGGCACAATCACGGATGCAAATCATCCTGCATGTCTTTGGACTGGGAGAGGAAACCAGAGAACCCGGAGGAAACACACACCCCTCCCCCCCCTCAGGGCGGAGGCGGGATTCGAACCCCGAAACTAGCGTCTTAACCACCAAGCCGCCGTGCCTCCAATTCAATAATAACAACCGTAAGAGGATCGTAGTTTCCAATCCAGACGATGCTGCAGCAGTTCCTGCTCTTTGGATGGGAGGGGCATCTCTCTCTCTCTCTCTCTCTCTCTCTCTCTCACCTGTCAATCACAGAGACACTAACCAATCATTCCTGTCTGCGGAAGAGGGCAGATAGAGCGTTTGGAAAAAGGAAGAAGTCCCCTGGAAGACTTAAAACATAGACAGAGAGAAGAAGAAAAAACCCTAGAAATCTTTTTCATTTGGTTTCCTTCTGGACAGAAACAGAAACGTGTACTTTTTAAACCGTTCTCCGAGAAAATGATTTCCCACACACACACACACACACACACACACACACACACACACTCCTGCTTCGGGCTTATCTACAAAAAGCCGTCTATAGTGGATATCTGACGTCTTTCTTTCCTGTAGCCAGGTGTGCGGGACGTGACGAAACACTTCTGAAACACCGGAGCGGAGAAATAACCTCGTTAACTGCCGGTTAAGCACTTTTTTATTATTATTTATTTATTTATTTATGTATTATTTTAAGGTACGTTTTCACCCTGGAGTCGATTTCCATTACAGTCAATGAAAACACACACACACACACACACACAAACGAGTTAGTAATCCCTGCTGAAAAGTGTATAGCCCCGTGTTTTCAGAGCGTGCTCTGTGCCGAGACTCCTCTGCTGAAGTTCCCTCCTTATCATTGGATGCCGCTCTTTCGGCGAGCGCTCTGATTGGTCAGCTGATACCAGCAGGAAACGTGTTACGGGTTCTCGCGCGTCAGTAGTGCCTAACAGATTCCCTGATGCCGATAGCATGAAGAGAGGGTGATACAAACTGCACAACAAGCCGTGTGTGTGCGTGTGTGTGTGCTTGTGTGTGTATGGAGGATAAATCTGCGGTTTAGTGAGGGTGTGTATGCGCAGTCAGCGTAAGATAAATCCGAGCGTGTATTCACAGCCGTATTGCGAGCGAGGGAGAGTAAATCAAATAAGCGCACGTCTCCTGAGCACTAATTATAATTGCGTAATTGCTCTCGTTAGTGCTCGGAAATAGTTTCCTGTGTAGAAATGTCTTGTTCGTGACGAGTGAAGTTTGAAATTTTTCCTCGCTTTTTTTTTCTTCTTCTTTCTTTCCCCCCGACTCACGTGGCCTTGGCCATGCTTTAAGCACGGAGAATGGGGAACTGAGCGCCTAATTTTTCGAGTACTCTGACGAATTTGCAGTCGCAGGGGAAACCTGACGATCGGTGGTGGTCATGTTGAAGATGAGCTCCACGGGGTCAGCTGAGGTCGGAGCGGTTCCCTCCGAGACGAGTGATGGACAGCACCTGCCTCCCAGCTGTGCTCAGACAGAGAGGACAGTGTATTTTGTGGCGTGTTTTATGGTCGGAGCAGATGTTTTTGGTTTTTTTTTTATTATTATTATTATTTTTTTATTAAGGCTCTTTCTCTGTTCGGAGTTCACTCCGTGCCGTCCTCCGATAGATTAGAAGCGCGGTAGGATGAAGAAGACAAAACGTTTTATTGATAACGTGAGAACATCATTTCTTTCTGTAAATACTGCTCTCTTTCACCTGTATATACTCCACTCTCTCTCTCTCTCTCTCTCTCTCTCTCTCTCTCTCTCTCTCTCTATCCCTTTCGTGCTCCTTCCACGTCTAGCGTTTTTTCCACATAAAGCTGTTTTTCATAAACTCTAGCCTGGAATAGCAGTCCCTGAGGCGAGCACTGAAACACTAGCCCTCTCTCTCTCTCTCTCTCTCTCTCTCTCTGAGTGTGTGTGTGTGTGTGTGTGTGTGTGTAACAGTAGATTTTTCTGAATCTCTGCCAAACAGATGCAGTCTCTTGGAGTTCCACCAGAGGAGCTTTCATGCCTCGCTCTCTCTCTCTCTCTCGCTCTCTCTCTCTCTCTCTCTCTCTCTCTCTCTCTCTCTCTCTCTCTCTCTCTCTCTCGCTCTCTCTCTCTCACTCTTCGTTAGAGAACAGTAGTGTCCTGATACGCAAGTTTTCCCCTCCCGCTCTTTTGGCCTGCGCCGTATCAGATGTCTCAGGGTTGTGTTTGAAACTTGCACACGGCCGACGCAAGTCCGTATTTATTCTTGTAAATTCAGGCTCACATTCAGCTTGGTCTCTCTCTCTCTCTCTCGCTCTCTCTCTCTCTCTCTCTCTCTCTCTCTCTCCTTACAGCTGTGCTTATGAGGTTTGGAAAAATAAAAACACCCTGACCCCAGATCAGCACCTCTGGAGAGCACATGTGACCACACAAATTTGCTCTGTATATTGTGCTTTTTATTGTGTTTGACAAGTTGACTAATATTTATCTTGCTCCTTTTCTCCGTCTCTAAATCCCCCGTCTTTCCGTCGGTAGTTTTCAGAAACACGGGAGTCGAGTGGCTGACTGACATTTTGAAAGCGATTTCATCTCAGAGCAACTCGTGTCGATCGAATGGCCGGGACGATCGTTATCCCACGTCGCAGCTCTTTGCGGCGTCGCTGCGACTCGCAGCATCTCCGTAGCTGTTCTGCAGTGGACTTTTCGCTCGCTGTGAAACGTGACCGTCGCTCAGGTTGGACGGAGGCTTGTGCGATATCGATTTTTCCCTGCTCGGCATCTAATACTAAAAAAAATACCACGAGTAACGATTTAATCATCCAGAGCTGACGGCAAGACGGGCACTTCAACCATTTTAGGTTTCGGTGTAAAAGTAAGAAGTCTGCTGCGTAAACAATAAGAAAACAAAACACTACATTTAACATATAATCCTTTAACAAATCCATCCATCCATCCATCCATACTTCCATTCACCCATCCATCCATCCATCCATCCATTCTTCCATCCATCCATCCATCCATTCTTCCATTCATCCATCCATCCATTCTTCCATCCATCCATTCTTCCATTCACCCATCCATCCATCCATTCTTCCATCCATCCATCCATTCTTCCATTCATCCATCCATCCATCCATCCATCCATTCTTCCATCCATCCATCCATCCATCCATTCTTCCATTCATCCATCCATACTTCCATTCACCCATCCATCCATCCATCCATCCAGTCTTCCATTCATCCATCCATCCATCCATTCTTCCATCCATCCATCCATTCTTCCATTCACCCATCCATCCATCCATCCATCCAGTCTTCCATTCATCCATCCATCCATTCTTCCATCCATCCAGTCTTCCATCCATCCATTCTTCCATTCACCCATCCATCCATCCATCCAGTCTTCCATTCATCCATCCATCCATCCATTCTTCCATTCATCCATCCATACTTCCATTCACCCATCCATCCATCCATCCATCCAGTCTTCCATTCATCCATCCATCCATCCATTCTTCCATCCATCCATCCATTCTTCCATTCACCCATCCATCCATCCATCCATCCAGTCTTCCATTCATCCATCCATCCATTCTTCCATCCATCCATCCATTCTTCCATTCATCCATCCATCCATCCATCCATCCATTCTTCCATTCATTCATCCATCCATCCATTCTTCCATTCATCCATCCATCCATCCATTCTTCCATTCATCCATCCATCCCATCCATTCTTCCATTCATACATCCATCCATTCACCCATCCATCCATCCATCCATCCAGTCTTCCATTCATCCATCCATCCATCCATCCATTCTTCCATCCATCCATCCATTCTTCCATTCATCCATCCATCCATCCATCCATCCAGTCTTCCATTCATCCATCCATCCATTCTTCCATCCATCCATCCATCCATCCATTCATCCATCCATCCATCCATACATCCATCCGTGTAGTTTATCGTACTGTACACAGGGTCGCGGGGAGCCTGGAGCCTGTCCCATGGAGCTTTGGGCACAGGTGGGGGACGCCCTGGACGGGGTACCAACCCATTGTAGGGCACAATCACACACCCATTCACATATTACGGACAATTTAGAAATGCCAATCAGCCTACAACACATGTCTTTGGACTGGGGGAGGAAACCGAAGTACCCAGCGGAAACCCCCGAAGCACGGGGAGACCGTGCAAGCTCCACGCACACAGGGCGGAGAGGGATTCGAACCCCCAACCCCCTCCCCCCCGCCCACCATTTACAAATCATTTGTCTAATCTCCACATGGTCAACACTTTCACCGTGTGATCTGCTGCTCAGAGCGTTTGAACGCATCGGACCGGTGCAGGAGAACAAAATAAACCTCACTTTCTAACGATCAGTACCGTTACTGTTATTTATAAAATATCAGATTAGACAATTTGTTGACACTTCTCTTTCCCACAAAAAGTGGGTGGGGCTTAAGTCGCACGCGTGTACTCCGGTGTTAAATTTACACAAAACATGTAAAGGGTGGTGAGTGTGGTTAAATAATAGAACAATAGAAGCGGACCTGCCCTGTTTGCCCCTTGATGCCCTCACACGACCCATATCACACCGGGCAGATACCCCTACACACACACACACACACACACACACACACACACACACAAACAATTACACACTTTCTTACTCACCTCTTTCAACACCGAGGCTGTCTGTATCATATATACAGTACACAAACAGTGTGCTACCTGTGTGTGTGTGTGTGTGTGTTTTCCTTCCACTAATTAGATATTGGAAACGCATAACAATACCTGTGAAACGATGGTCTGTGACATCATTTCCCCCTCGATGCCCGTGTTAACAGTAAACACTGACACCAGCAGGGACAATACCGGAGCTCTGACATCTGATTTAGCTTTAACACAGGGCGAGGGCGTGATGAAGGCGTGACATGAAAGGAACTTTTCATTCGGACGCGATTCTGTCGCGACCCGGGGGCACGTTTGCGTGGTTCCGCCCGTCGACTTCGCTCGTTCGCTCGCTGCTTTTTATTATCTCCCCCCCGATAGCTGCGCTCCAGCGGTTTTACATTCCATACCCATTTCCCCGGTATTGCAAAAGTAGGAACCGCGAGTAACGTGACACGACGAACCAATCACGTTACACCGGTCGTGACGTGGACCGGTTTGGTTGAAGCGAACCCCAGTTCGCAAGAGGGCCAGGGATCGGATCTTCATCACAGCTTCAATGGTGTGTACCGAACTCCGGCCGCTGAGTCTGGGAAAAGAAACGAAACGCAAGTGTGAAAATGACCTTAGTGGTACTTTTAGTACCCTGGCAAGGAGCGTAAGCCAAATTCATCTTTAGTTATGGTCCGGGTCACTTGGCGGCGATAACGTGTATGATCACGGATCGGTTACAGAAGCGTTCCCATGCCGTACCGCGGGGACTTTCAGGAAAGCTGCCCGCTCAAGCTTGGGTCTGACGGGAAGGCGCGTCGTGATTACTAGAAAGCTGGAGTAAATCGTCGTCTTCTCTCGTCACACGATCACAGAACTTTTAGATCGGATGAGATGTGGTGAGACACGACACGTTATCGATCCCAGGTGGGAAATTCCAGCGTTACAGCCGCAGACAAGAGACAGCAGAGAAGATGAGACACGAGACGACATAGCGGAAGAAGATTATTTAAATACGCCTCAAATAAAACTTCAAATTAAAGTCATTTGAAAACGTTTTAAAAAGCTGCAGTCGCAGAAACCGTTGACATTACTACCAAGACGAAGGAGCCGAGTAGAAACCAAACTCGAATAAAAACAAAACATACCGCTAATGTGTGTGTGTGTGTGTGTGTGTGGGAATTTGTGGGGTGAGTGTGTGTTCGTAAAACACCGAATGAACGCCAGATGTGATGCGTGCGGGTTGTTCGCTAAAACTTTCATAAATCGCATGACATTTTATATCATAAATTTCTTATCATATTAATCATGCAGATAGCTAGTATGTGATCTGTGTGTGTGTGTGTGTGTGTGTGTGTGTGTGTGTCGTCTTTCCCGCGCTGCATGAAACACACTACGCTATTGTGCTGCTCCTCTAACAGTCACATCCTGCCTCAGTCATGGGGTGATCTGAGGACACACACACACACACTCAGACACTCAGACACTCTAGTGCACTCTCTCTCTCCCTCTCTCACACACACACACACACACACACATAGTAGTCTCACTTTTCAAGTACGTACTATCTCTCACACACACACTTTCACACCTTTATGCCCTTGATCTCCTCTACTGTCCTCTCTGTCCTCTCGATCAGTGCTACTGATACATATTTCATTACAGATTCGATCAACAACGCTAACGACGCGAGAGAAAAGTAGAACTTTTACCTGAACGGGAGAACTTCCGAGCATTCGGTACGTCCACCCGAAAGAGACCACAGGCGCGCCGCCGGAAGAGACACAACCCGGGGGACGTCTGACCTTCTGTACAAAGGTGTACAGAAACCGCACGTTAAATCCGTGCGCTAGAAAATACCTGCGCGCATTCTAGACAGCGAACGTCTCCTTTCTTCGTTCCCGGTTCCTTCGCTTCCTCGTCCGTCTTCGGTTTTAAACGATTTTCAACGCTCATACCGAGTGTCCGGATTATTCGGTTCATTCAAACAGTTTGAAAAGTCATCGTGGTCACTTCCTGATCGGCCTCACAGAGGATCTGGAGAAAGCTGTCCCCGGTGTTTGATTCGGAAAACTGACTAGGGCGTTTTTGTTTTTTCAGAAGGAAAGAAAAAGAATAAACCCAGGCCAAAAATAGTCGAGTTGTCTCGCACTTAAAACTTTTGTATTCATTTTTATATGAACAACAACAGAAACCGAATAGCATACAAAAAGAAAACAACAACAACAACAACACGAGCCAGACCACATTTCAAACGGCATAAATGCCTACATGGAGTCCACAGGTAGAACATAAATCACGTAAACAAGGGGAACAGAACACAACCCACGCAGTGTCATTTCATTTAAAGGGGTCATGACATGAGAAATCAAATTTTACGACGTATAAGACGTGATTGTAACATTAAAACGTCCTGCAAGTTTCAGAGTGTAATACGTCCTCCGATGCAAAAAGAGCGCTCATTTACCCGAGCTCCAAAAACCCTTCGTTTGGATCTGGCGGGATTTGCGACATCACACGGGCAAATACATTTGCATACGACAAGACATCGACATCTACTTTCACATCAAAGCACCGTTAGCCCCGCCTACTGGCGCTCGGTCGCCGAGCAGAGTTCTGCGCGTGCTACGGCACGTGGCACCCATGATTAATCCATATGCAAAGATGTTAGCCAATCAAAGCAGTGGGTGGGTCCATCGAAGTCTTAAAGGTAAAGGACACAAAAAGCGATCATTTCTGACAGGAGTTCAAAAAAACAAAAAACAACATCACGAACCCTTTAAATAATAATAATAATAATAATAATAATAATAATAATTGTTCGAATGATTCACCTCCTTACACACTGCACTCGAGAACGGACGAGACAAGTTAATTAAAACTCTGTTATTAATTTGATTCAAACTTTAGCTTTAAGAGATTTTTTTTTTTAAATTCTCAACTAAATTTCATTATTATGATCATTTTGTTATTCTTAATTCCTGTATTTATTTATTTATTTATTTTACAGTCAGCATGTTACGTTCACATTTTATTTGCCGTTAATCGGAGAGCACCCGTCCGACCTGCTTTTCGCTTATTATTATTATTATTATTATTATTATTATTATTATTATTATTTAAAACATTTTTTTTTTTAAACCTCCAAGGGATGCAATTATGTTCTTCCTAATTTTGGCTTTCCACACAAAAACGTCAGGCTGCATATCTCATGCCAACATTTGAATGTTTTATTTGCTGCTAATTGAATACGATTTCAGCTGCACAGACGAGTTGTTATTAACTTCGACCGAGCCCGAGTTTCCCAGACTGAGCTACACGCGGCCTGGACGTGGCTTCGGCGCCGCGGTGCTGTGAGATTATCGTTGGGGGGATGTCACTGCTCGAGGGTTCGAGTGTGTGTGTGTGTGTGTGTGGTGTGTGGTGTGTGTAGTCATACCGAACAGACACTGGAGCTTAAGAAGGTCTTCAGTTGCATTTGTCTTTGTCCCTGAATAATTTAGAGAACAGACCTGTGAACATTCACTGTATTTACATTCACTGTATCTTCCTGATGATATTGCTCTTGAATTTACACAAGAGTTCCGGTTATACAAATATAATTGAAATGAACGACCATGCTGAACCAGGAAAAGGGCATTTCAAACTCCTCGGTTCCGATCCACGTTTGCAGAAAATTTCATTTTTGTCCGAACACCAATTTAATAAGCGGTCCGTCTGGCAGAGCTTCACTGAAACTCATTTAGATACTGAGTTTATGGTTCAGACGAGTGCTGCAAATGAGCACTGTAGTGTGTGTGTGTGTGTGTGTGTGTGTGTGTGTGTGTAAGATGGGACTGAGCCCAGGGGGTCCTTGGAGACTTTGCATGGCTGTCCTATCAAAAGCCTGTCAGAATTGCTCCAAGGCACAAACCCACTTCAGCAAGCTGCTCTCTCTCTCTCTCTCTCTCTCTCTCTCTCTCTCTCTCTCTCTCTCTCACACACACACACACACACACACACACACACACACACACACACACACACACACACATACGCACACACACACACATACGCACACACTTTTTTTCCCTCTAGCTGCCAGTCCATTTTAATTATGGATAAATGTTCTGTTGCTGGTCTGTGACGAGCATGCATAATAGTCAGAGCTGCGTGATGGAGCCTCACGTCGCATCTGAGTTCTGAAAATAGATCTTCGGCTGTGCGGAGCTTAACGCTAAAACCAGGAATGACTCACGCTAATTAAAAACACTAAAAACATGGAAGGAATTACAGAGAGAGATCATGCCAGTAACTTTCTCCATCTCTCTCTCTCTCTCTCCCTCTCTCTCTCTCTCTCTCTCTCTCTCTCTCTCTCTCTTGGCTTAGGCAGGCAGGCACACAGATGGGTGGCAGGCTGGGTGCGGGCCACTCACACCACACCTGCTCCCACTCTCTCTCTCTCTCTCTCTTTCTCTTTCTCACACACACACACACATGCAGGTGCTCTCTCTCTCTCTCTCTCACACACACACTCACTTTGACTGACTTACACACACCCATACACACGTATGACACACATACAAATAGAGAGAGGACACGCCTCCTTCATTAAGACTGACACACATATATAGAGAGGACACGCCTCCTTCATTAAGACTGACACACATATAGAGAGGACACGCCTCCTTCATTAAGACTGACACACACATATAGAGAGGACACGCCTCCTTCATTAAGACTGACACACACATATAGAGAGAGGACACGCCTCCTTCATTAAGACTGACACACACATATAGAGAGGACACGCCTCCTTCATTAAGACTGACACACACATATAGAGAGAGGACACGCCTCCTTCATTAAGACTGACACACATATAGAGAGGACACGCCTCCTTCATTAAGACTGACACACACATACAGAGAGAGGACACGCCTCCTTCATTAAGACTGACACATATGTAGAGAGGACACGCCTCCTTCATTAATACTGACACACACACATATAGAGAGGACACACCTCCTTCATTAAGACTGACACATATGTAGAGAGGACACGCCTCCTTCATTAAGACTGACACACACACATATAGAGAGGACACGCCTCCTTCATTAAGACTGACACACATATAGAGAGAGGACACGCCTCCTTCATTAAGACTGACACACATATATAGAGAGGACACGCCTCCTTCATTAAGACTGACACACATATATAGAGAGGACACGCCTCCTTCATTAAGACTGACACACATATATAGAGAGGACACACCCCATGATGTGTGTGTGTGTGTGTGTGTGTGTGTGTGTGATCCAGGACAAAGTTAATCTGAAGTGTTTGGCACTGATAAAGACAGATGTGGGTGTGATAAAGAGTGATTATCTGCCCCCTTCTGGCTGAAGCTTGTAACTGCACCATCAGTGAAGCTCTACTCACCTTCCAGTGTGATCAGATTCAAGATCAGAGATCTCAGCTTTAGAGAGCCTAAAGTATCAGCAAGAGTAAAAGAATAAAGATATCTGTTTGTTTTGTAAACCAAAATCTTGCTTTAAACTTTGTATAAAGTATTGTATGTAAAAAAAAAAAAAAAAAAAATGACAGAAGCAATAGTAGAAAATAGACATGCTAGCACTGCCACGGTGTTAGCCCCATGTGTTGCATCACATAGATAACCTAAAATTATTTCAAGTACAAATAGTTCAAATCAACTTAAAGTTAACGCTGTCACTACTGCACAATGGCAAAAGTTCGAAAAACTGATGGAAACCTTGAATATAAATCAGTCTGTACAGATTTATCTGTACACGAGTGTCGCTCGTAATTAGCCCCGCCCACCTCTCACAAAGTCCGTGCAGATATCGTGAAACACCAATTATTCCTATTAACCAATTACAGTTTGGGCCGAAAGGAATCTTCATTTTCATTCGCCGCACACGCGCGGATTTCCACCACCCTTTATACGTCCCGGCTCGAGTGATTTATTTCGGACACTTATACGAGTGGACCAAAGTACGTCATTCTCCACGACCGAGCCGGTCTTTAACGGCCTCAGCGCTGCAGCAGATGCGTCCCGCCGAGGTGAACGGAGGTGAATTTGGACTCTGCGGTGGTTTCTGTAGATTTTTGTTAGATGGCATAATATCTCGCATTTGCTTATAGGTCTGGGACTGTGTTTATATATTTTTTTTGCGAGTGTGTATGTGTGCGCGTGCTGTCAGCTAGAAGGAATGCATCTGCACCGCCAATACTAAAATGGCTGCCAAACGCTAACATGGCTGCCAGGTTTCTGGAGGGAGAGAGAGAGAGAGAGAGAGAGAGAGAGAGAGATTATTCTGATTCACTCTCACTTGCTTTCTTGTGCTTGAGGTATTTACTGCTGTTTCTTTGTGTCTCTCGTTTAATCTCCACCGCGCTGTATCAAATCATACTGGCATGTGCCACTATATTCTCTTGTCACCTGTGGGCGAATGATACACACCTACACACACACACGCACACACTCGTTCGCTCCGCTGGATCGTCTTAATATCCAAACATGTTTTGAACATTATCTCTTGCTCTGTTTTTCTCTTATAGAATCAGGACAATCAGACAGTTCCAGCCAACAGGCAGACTCGGACATCAAACCCCCACCCAACGGTAAGATCGCAGCTCTGCCGTTACGAGGCATTATAGCGCACCGATTCAGCTCTAGGTTCAATCCGGCATCTTCAGCTGCACTCACACATCAACCAAACGCTTCCAAAACACACCTCGTGTCCGAAATCACGCTTCACTCCCTGTATTTTCTTTCAGTCATGTAGCGCTTTGTGGGTATGTTGGATAGTCAGTGTGGTTACAGGCACGACGCAGAATTCCTTCCAGAAGTCATGTGGATTATCATATAGGTCCAGTTTGATTTTCTTTTTTTAAGCGAAAAACACGCTGATGACATGCACAAACAAAACTAACTACCGTAAATACACACGGTTAGTTATAAGCTTGTTATCACTCGCTATAACGCTACATTACCCATGTGGCCCTAGTACAGAACTTGTTTGTGGTTAAACTGTGTACATCCGATCAATCGTTTTCAATCAGCTTGTATAAAACCGTGAAATGAAGACGAGAAAGACGGATTGCGCGATTACACGTGTCATTATTTCCCCTTTATTTAATATATATTTTTTTAAAGGCCTGTGATTATAAGAGGTTATAACATCTGTCTTACATTATCCGCAGGGCATTTGAGCTTCCAGGACTGCTTCGTCACATCGGGGGTTTGGAACGCAGCCGAGCTCGTACGAGTTTCACAGAGTGAGTGAACATGCGCTCACACAGTAAATGTCATCATCATCTATTATGGGGATTTAAAAAAAAAAAAAAAAAAAGTTTGTGCCTCCCGCTTCATGTCCTTTCACACGAGAGTTCTGAGACAAAAGAGTTTTATTGAAGACAAAAGTCATCTTTTTGAACATAATAGGTGGCGTATTATCTCAGGTCTCACATGGGCGGAAGCAGACGGTCGAAATCGAGCCTGTAGTACACAACAAACCGCCTGTAATGCTTAATAAAGGGTTAGGAAAGGGGTGTTGATTTAAATATGGACTCCAATCCTTAGATTAGGTGTGTGTCTGAGCACCACTGAGCAAAGCAAACTGAGAACATAAAAAACACTGAGTCAGAGTCCTCTGAAACGTGGATCGTGATAGTACACGGGTGTATCACGACATCAGTATCATATCATAATATCGCCCAGCCTCGTGCTTCTCAGTCCTGAGATTTCAGACGCCATAGACATTGTGTTTATATACATATTTGTAGGAAGAACGAATCCAAATACAACCCCAATTCCGAAAAAAGCAACAAAAAAAATAAAAAATTAATAAAAAGAGTTATTTGAAAATTCAGTTCACGCTGTACTGTACTGAAAAACTCATCATGAGCACGTTATTTGATGTTTTACTTTGTGAATTTAATTTATTTTTGAAAATATATACTCATTTAAAATCTGATGACTGCAACACACTGCAAAAAAATCGTTTACCGCCGCGTAGCATCAGCTTTTCTTTGAGGAACACTTGTTAAGTGTTTGGACGCTGAGTGAAGAAACCAGTTGGTTAAGTTTAGCGAGTGGAATTTTCCCCATTCATCCGTTATGCATTTCTTCAGCTGAGCGGCTGTACAGAGACTTCGTTGCTTTATTTTGCGCTTCATAATGCGCCACACGTTCTCAATGGGAGACGGGTCAGGACTGCAGCAGGCCATGCTCGCACCCGCACTCTCTGCTTACGCAACCATGCGCTTGTAATCCCGGCAGAATGTGGTCTGGCGTTGTCCTGCTCTGGATGGCAGCATATGTTGCTCCAAAATATGTACATATTTTTTGCAGTAATGATAACCTTACAGATGTGTGAGTTACCCATGCCATGTGCACTGACACGCCCCCGTACCATGGGCACTGACACGCCCCCGTACCATGACAGACGCTGGCTTTTGGACCTGACGCTGATAATAGCTCGGATGGTCCTTTTCCTCTTTGGCCCGAGGAGAACACGACGGCTGTTTTGTCCTAAAACTATTTGAGACGTCGACTCGTCAAACCACAAAACATGATTCCACTGTGCTACTGTCCATCTCAGATGAGACCAAGCCCAGAGAAGTGGGCGGAGCTTCTGGACAGTGTTGATGTACGGCTTCTGCTTTGCATCGTAAAGCCTTAACTCGCATCTGTGGATGCAGCGGCGAATGGTGTCGACCGACAAAGTTTTACCGAAGTATTCCCGAGCTCACATCACCTTCTTATTTCAACTTCTCACATCGCTATTAGTCCTAAATCGCCCCGTCCCAACTTTTTTGGAACGTGTTGCATGCATCAATTTCAAAATAAACATTTATCTTCAAAAAACTGTGCACTTGATTAGATAAAACATCACATCCCTCGTCTTTATTCGTTTTTTGTTTAAATACAAGTCAAAGTACATTTACAAATCACTCCTCGTTGTTTTTATTAGCATTTTCCATACCGTCCCAACTTTTTCGGAATCGGGGTTGTATTTCTACTCACAGGAAATCCAAGTCAGAGACATCATATTGAGCAAGTTCTGTAAATACAAGCTTTTATTTGACCGGTGTGGGTTTTTTTATCCTGAGATTCTGGATGGGATATGGAAGCCCATTTCCGCCACGGAGAAAAAACATTTTTATTTTTTATTTTTTTTAAACAGTAATTGCGACCTTAAAAAAGTCAGAATTGCGAGATATGAAGTCGCGGTTCTGAGATATACAGTTTTATATATAATTACCTTATTTCATTTTCATTTTTTTCAGTGGGGAAACGGGATTCCATACCTACAGGACACCCTGTACAATAAATTGTAAAGTTATAAAAAATATAATAAAAGTCAATCTTAACCAAAAAATACACACACGCGTTAAAAAAAAAAAAAAATTTAATTCCGAATCCAATCCCAGTCTCCCGCATTAGTTACAGAATCGGATCAGATTCATTATATATTTTTCTCCGAAGTCCGATCCGCCGTTTTTTTTTTGCTGGCGTCGGCCCTGGATATCACATCTCTAGTTCCGACATAATTAAAATCAAATGAATCGTAAAGGTGCATTTAAAGAGCCGTGAAATGTTCAAAATCATTACGTATACGAATGAAATTCCAAATCATTGCACAAAATATTATATTTTGTAGATGTGAATTTTTTAATAATAAAAAAACTTTGGGTTTTTTTTTTATATATACCTATAGCATTAATGTATTATTTAATACCAAACTTTTATTAAAAAAGTTCATAGCAGGCAGCTTCTCTAATAATATAAATACAATGAAAAGTCTGGCTATAAATCAGAGCAGAAACAAGCTCCACTTCACTGTCTTCCATTTGTGCTTATTTCCTAAAAAAAAAAAAAAAAGACAAAACAGAGAACAAAAATAATCTTCCAGGAAATCACTAACCAATATAAATCCCCGGCCTTTGCTCAGAAACGCATCGCGTCATCGCCAGCGTCCAGCCATGCTGATGAAACACGATGTCATAGCAGTGTACGTATATCACTCCTGACATCTGGACACAGCTGTGGAAAACCGTCTCGGCCGTCTCCTACGCCGAGCGTATCCTTGTTCCGACGGCGTTATTTGCGATCCCCTTTGAAATCGTGTGTTACGAAAAAAAAAACAAAAAAAACATTTTTTTTTTCGTTGGAAGAACATTTGCGATGTGATGTTTTTGGAAGCGGCGCAACGCCGATGGTGGGCCTGTGTTTAAATTCATAACAGACCGGGCTGAAATCATAACGCTCCACGCACGCCGTCATTTGCAGCGCCCACATCTGTAACGTGACTCTGCCCTGCGCCTCCGCTCGGAGCAGAACTCTGTAAAAATGATGGATGTACTGGATCGCAGGAGGCAAAGAAAGAAATCGGGTCTCGAAATGGGTTTGTGCGTTTTTTTACGCAAGATGGTATTCCAATTTTCGGTATAGGAAGTCTCTAGGAAGCCAACTCTCAGTCTAGCTAAATTGCATCGGCGTATCAACATCAATTTGTAATATATATATATATATATATATATGTAAAAATAAATAAATCAAACAGCGTTTTCTTCCTTTCAGGTCGTCCAGAAATGACCTTGAATCTGACAGCATGATTGCCTGCCGAACAGCAGCAATTAAATCCGCACGTCTCATTGGACGTCCTGCTTAGCTCCACCTCACAAACCTGAAACTGTTGAACCCAGAGGGACAAGAATAGCGTTCGGTTTAAGATTTTGGATGACAAAGTGGCACGACGTGCGTGTGTCTGTCTGCGTAACAGCCGAGTCCACGCGGTGCTGGTTGAAAGACTAGCTCTGTCCGCTTGCCCTCCAACACAAAGCTGATATGTGTGAAGTAACTGTGGAGAACAAACCCACAGCAGTAGGTGCACTGAACCACACAGTCATGCAGGGAGACGACCTCAACAGCGCCACCGTTTCATTTGGGTCCTGGATGGGACGTTTCAGGCTGTAATCGTCGTTCCGAAGGGAGAGTCGTCCTGTAATATAACCACTAACGGGTCGGGAGGACACGTCCGCTAGACCAACAAACCGGCTTGGCATCCACGCAGTGCTTTTTTTGCCGTAGCATCACGCCGGGATTTCAATTTTAAGTGCAAAAATAAGTACAAAAACAAGAGCGCGGCGTCGACGCGCGTGGGCGTGGCGGTCACATCCTCGGTGCTTTCCAGGACCGTCGGCACAGGCGGTGACTTGGCGAAGAGCGGGATAATTGTGGTTAGGCGTGCCTCTGCAGCATCCAATCAAATCATTCCCTTTTAAAGCATAGAAACATCGCGTGCGTCATCCAACGTGACATTTCCCTGCTGACGTAAGGTTCGGTTTTACTTTACTTAGATGACACGTTTAATATGGTAGCGGCTAAAATAACCAACAGGCAGTCAGAATGAAAAATCTAAACCAAAAATGAATAAATAAACAAAACACGTGGCGGACGATCTCTTGGCCTACGAATGTGAGTAGCTCGTTATCGTTGTAGCTCTCAAAGGATTCGCGATTTTCGACGTCGTTTGACGTTCTGCGTACGGTTTGTTCGGGTCTGACGACTTTTAAGTGTTTCATGATTGGAAAAACTCATTTGGCCGAGTCACCGGTGTCCCAGTGTGTAGCGAGCCAGGGTCCTTAGCGGTCCCCGGACCCGTGTACACGATATACTGACTCAGGACCTAGGGAGCCTAGCGCGCTGATTGAGACGCAGCAGGAGGGTGATGTCCGTAGGGTTTTTCTATACACAGTAAAACCGGATAAGTTCATTTAACTCGAAAAATTTGAAGGAATAAAATGACCTAAAAATTTTATATTTAAGTTATATTTTCGACAGAGCCGAATAAAACAGCGATATGACTTAGCGTCGTCGTTGCCGTGGAGCGCAGCCGCTCGACGGTTCTGACGAAGCTCTGTAAAATCCTCTATTAACACGCTTTAAATGACTCTTATTATGTTCATTTGGTTGGTTTGGACCGAATGAGTTTATTAGAAACCAGTCCAGTGGGCGAGTGCAAGCTGAAATGTCTGCAGGAGCAAGTGGGTGTGGGATTAAAAAAACAAAAGAAAAAAAGGAGTCCCACACACGGCTCACAACTCGAACCCTTTTATCGTCTCTTCATTTGATGCGAGAGAAAAAAAGAACTCGGACGTGTTCGTTAGAAACCGTTCTCAAAGCCGGTTCGAAACGTTCGAAAGTGCTCACTTACTCAGTGATATGTGTATGTAAATAGAGTGTTTGTAACTCTGATCGTTGTCTCTATCCTCGCTCTGTCGTTTCCCCATCACTCTTCCTCAGCTCCCGTTGCCTCGGCCTCGGGTCCTAACTTTTCATTGGCCGACCTGGAAAACCCCGGCTACTACAACATCAACCAAGTAACGCTGGGCCGACGCTCGCTGACATCACCGCCGTCTACTAGGTACACGCACACGCAAACACACACACACACACACAGACACCTACAGTCTGAGACGTATGCACACACACACACACACACACATACACACACATGTACATACACAAGTACAGAGGCATACTGTTTTGTGAGTGCTCAGAATTCGACTTCCTTTCCCCATCACTGTCATCATGTCTTTGCTCTCCTCCTGTCCTTCTCCGTCTCCCCTCCCTCCCTCTCTCTCTCCCTCTCTCTCTCCCTCTCTCTCTCTCTCTCCCTCTCTCTCTCTCTCTCTCTCTCTCTCTCTCTCTCTCTCTCTCTCTCTCTCTCTCTCTCTCTGTTTGGCTGGTGCTCCAGGACCGAGGTGGAGTTGTACGCGAGTCTTCCTCGGAGGTAGCCGATCTGTCTCT